>NW_025765225.1:3947500-4210000 GCF_003918875.1 Haliotis rubra | reverse complement strand
AGGTTACCCCAACGCCCCTTGAAAATTAATACTTTTAAGCAAGGAACATATATCATATATATTGCTTGTCATAATCGAGGACAGTACTGTAATCCCAAACCTAATGGAAGTGTCATTACTTCAAAAATACAAAATGACTTTGCCTGAGTAGCAAAGGGTGACAACTCACCTGGTTCAGATACTTCTCCGAAAGACACATGTAGTTTCTCTTGGTAACGAGATGTATCTGATTCAGCCATTCCGTGAGTTCTCGATACTGCTGAAGAAACTCAGCAAACGAAACGTTGGGATTACCCGCGAAATCTTCATCATCCAGGGACAGGTCACTCTCAGTGGACTGTTGAAACAGATAGCAATACATTCAATATCATCAAACATTCAAAAAAGCATTGTTGAGGGAACAATCAGTCTTAAATCTTATTACAAAAAGTGAATGAGTGAACAATTGTATTGATGAACTTATGTTTAATATTGATAATATATGCAGATTGTTATAGTATGACATGGACATGAGTGACCGAATGAGTGCGATTTAGTTTTATGCCGCACTCAGCAATATTCCAGCCATATGGTGGCGGCTCTGTAAATAATAGTCTGGACCAGACAATCCAGTGATCAACAGCATGAGCATCGATCTACGCAATTGGGATACGATGACATGTTAGTCACCTCTTATAACAAGCATGGGTAACTGACGATCAATTCTAACCCTGATCTTCATGGGTCGAGATGTGTTTAATATCACTTTGAACAGTATTCCAGTCACATGATAGTATCTCAGCTAAAAGTGTGTAAAAGCCTGAAGTGACACTTTGGGTACTGGTATGGTAAGGCACTAACAAACCTGGTACGTCGAGTTGGAGTAAAAGTGCCAGAGTGAGTGAGTAGGGTTTTATGCTGCTTTTACAAATATTCCAGAAACATCACAGCAGGGAAAACACTAGAAACGGGCTTCACATATTGTGCTCATTTGACTTATTCAAACCCGGGTCTTCAGCGTAATGAGCAGACGCTTTAACCATTAGGCGACCCTACCATCCCTAAGAGTTCTAGAGCATAAGACAGCATTCAATTGTATTGGTTCTTAGCCCATGACATCGAAACCACTCGGACAGAAATCAGGTTTCTGAGTCTATTTAATGTGAATATTTCTGAATCTGCCTGCAGATGCCTTATTCTTATTTATGTTTTGTGAATGACATCCCAGTACCCATACAAAATAATATTAAAGCTATAAATGGTGCATTTATTTATTTATTTATTGTCCTACTTACTCTGCATGTCTCAATGATCTCTTTCCCCATCAAGTACTGGTAATGTGACTCGATAGCCTTCCACAGTTCATCCTTGCGGTACTTGCGTTTGAACTCAACCAGTGAGTGTGGGGCCGGAGAGCCACCTGGGGTGCTGCTACGACTCTCATCCCACCAGTCGAATGCAGACGGGGACACAGAGCGACTGCTCATACTGCTAGGAGTATCCCCCGTTCATCTTCCGCCGTTTTGCTTCTGTCGGTAAATCCAACTCTGCAAAAGTATCCAAGAGACTATCCTTTCCGTTCTTTTCTGGAGTGACCACATGGATCTCGAAAACACCACCCTTGGCAAGTTCCACTTGCTGCAAGGGCTCCATGACTCGCTTTTGATTACTGCTCCCTAAAACCTTTGATATTAGCTCAATATTATGAGACCCTGAGTTTAAATCAGTCTCATGATGGTCATGATTCCTGCAGTATCCCGGAGAGGGTGGGATATTCTCCTTCCCTCTCTCCACCAACACTTCAGCTCCTGCTGACCTTGACCCTACTGACCTTGACCCATATTTGACACCATCCAGGAACCGTGGGGACAACCTCAGACGTGTTAATCCCTCAGATCTGGGCCGATCAGGAAAGTAACAAACATCCACATCTCTGTAATTTGGCTTGTTTGGGCAGAGCTTATCCCGAAAAAGCCTTCTCTCAATGTCTTCAGCCTCTGACACGAGTGATCGCCTCTGAGCGCGCTAGGATTCCCACCTTGTAACAGGGAGGAGTGAGAGCTGAGTTTGTTCAGTTTGTCACTGAATGTATCCCACAGATAGACCAGATTATCCAGGTCCACCTCCAAGACAATATTTGAGTGCTGTCGAAGGTAGCTTTGACCACGCTCCACTACCAAGTCCACAACCTCTCTTTGGTCATATGCCTCTGTCAATATGCTCTGAAACATAAAGGACTCAAGTAAGCAACCAGTCACAAATTACACCAGATGTCTATGTCAACAACACAATCAACATCACAACAGGTTTACAATAAATGATTGAAAGAGTTTGATACCATTTTTACCTACATCATTAAATAATGGGGAAGATAACCCTGCTCTTAATGAGCTAATGTTTTATCTACCTGGATAAATCCAACCATGGAACAGTGAGTGAGTGAGTTTGGCTTTACGCCGCTTTTAGCAATATTCCAGCAATATCACAGTGGGGACACCAGAAATGGGCTTCACACATTGTACCCATGTAGGGAATCAAAACCGGGATCTTTGGCGTGACGAGCGAACGCTGTAACCACTAGGCTACCCCATGTAACCACTAGGCTACCCCACCGCCCCTGGTTACCAATAACTGACTGACTGACTGAGTTTGGTTTTACGCCGCTTTTAGCAATATTCCAGCAACATCACGACAGGGGACACCAGAAATGGGCTTCACACATTGTGCCCATGTGGGGATTCGAACTCGGGTCTTCGGCGTGATGAGCCAACGCTTTAACCATTAGGCTACCCCACCGCCCCGGTTACCAATAAACAAAACCCACTGTAGCAATTGTGTAAATATCTTTTCCCATCTGTTTCTATGAACAGGACAGTGAGAGCACAGAATTCAAATGAGTAAGTTTAGTAATACACCACTTTTAGCAATATTCCAGCAATATCACGGCGGGCGACACCACAGAATTCAAATGGAGACCAAAACATTTTTGGATATTTGATCCTGAATATTCTATGAAAATGTCTCAAACTAGCTGCATCTAATTTTCTCATCATGAACAATTTTCTAGGAAAATATATCTCAATAACCTTTTCATGAAATATAACCACTGCTAACAGAATTCAATAACATATTTCTCCATCAAGAGAAACAGACATGAACAAAATCCAACATTCTCCATTCTTCTATGAACATATTATGAAAGAGAAGCTCCAGGTATTTGAAGAAGGTCATATCTTCATTAGTATAAACAGACTTTACAAAACCAGTGTGTCACTTCTGTAAACACAATTCCAAAATTAAACACAAAATTCAATAAGTCTGCCTACATATTTACTGAGGCCAGATCAGTGTTGTCCTGATATGAAGCAGAAATGACCAAATTTATATGACAGTATCAAAAATCAGTTGCGTCAGTTGTTGGAAGAGATATTTTCCATTTTTTGTCCTACAATGTTTTCCCAATTAAGAAAACAACAATTAAAAATTGCTAACTGTTGAGTTTCTACATAAAAATTCTCTCCTAAAGTTCATCAAAACAGTTGTTCAAAATTTAAAACATTTTCATTTTTGGGATAAAACATGCAATTCAGTGATCAAATAATAAAAAAAGCAAATAACTTGAATTAGCACTTCAATTGTTAACAAACATAAAAAAGTAATACGTCTTGCATAATTCAAATTGTCATCATTGTGAGAATTTGAAATTAGCCATCCCCGCCCTCATACAAGAACGTACAATTCCAGCAATGGCGGGAGAGTTGTATGCCCTTCCGTTTTAGACAGAATGACAAAAAGTGTCGCATTTCTCCAAAGTGTCATGCGGTGTAGGAGAAGTGTTTGCAGTTTCACCTTGTGAAATGCCTGTCAGAAATAAACATTCTCTGGCTGAGTGTGTCTGTAGGCAGGAGATTTGCTGTGATTATCTCACATAGCTCTTAAGCCTCTTACCTTTCCCTTGCGTAATGTGCTAGGCCTCTTGCGTGTATTACCAATGGAAAATATCAACAGTTTTGACCAACCTCTACAAACTTCTTACAAGTCACTTCAGCACTTGGAATTATCAGTTACTTCTTAGATAAACGTTTAGTTTCTTAAAAATGTTATCAACTGAAGTAATATGATGCAACATTAGTTACTTATCATGTGATAAATGCTTATATCTCACACTTGATAACACTGTCTGATAACAAACTCATTTCTAAATATGACCAACTTATTTCAGGACATAATCAGCACCTGCTTCACCAATTATCAACCTTCAAAAAAATTAAATAACCAGAAAGCATCAAAATGCAAGATTCTTAGTTCAATACATTCAATATTCTTAAAAGTTTACCTGTTTGAGAAAAGACTTTTTTATGTTGACAATTCTACTCAGTCACAACAATCATCTTCATGTCTGTATTAGTTTTTTATCATCAATAACAGATTTGAAATCCTACATAACTTGGAAGAAAATAAATAACCTGACAAGATTGATCAAAATTCAGAATTCTTCAAAAGAATCATAGCGACTCACCAGCAATCAAAGATGAAGGGAAAACACATGAAGAGTGAGTCAACAATATGTCAAGCACTTGCAAATACTACATGTAAGCATTTCTCCTGCCAGTGACTAGTGTTGCCCTGGTAGGTCCCTGCAGTGCTGGCTACAGTGCTGGCTAGGTCTGGTCTACTCCATGACATCAGCCAATGTAACCAGACACTCAGGAACACAGCAATAAGGGGATGGCATTTACAGATTTATAAGTGATGTGGCAACTTCAGGAAACACACAATACAGACCCAAGTTCAATATGCATGTTAATTTCCTGTTTCACATAACTCTAAACAGTCTTTGTTAAAGGAAATGCGTAATAGTGTAACTGCACAACATGTGACCCATTTGGAGATAAAATCCATGACCTCTGCTCAAATTGAAACGTGATGAATAATAATCAAAATACTTTGTCATGTTGCCTTTTGAAGAAAGAAAACTAGATGCACTCCTCTTGTAATTATCATTAACCGAATATGTTATTCACCCAAAACAAAAATTGTAATCAACAAAACATCCAAAATGTTACCAAACAAAACAACCAACCTTTAGGAATCTGTGTCAGTCATTGTGTAATGGTTGACAACCTTTGTACCCTGTTGCATTTAGTAAGAAGACATCTGGATAGATATGGCATTCATGGACTTTCACATATTCATTTGTCAAAATATGTAGCATATCACCACCTTCTAAATGATAATGTCATTCACTCATACTCGTGACAATACCAAGTGACATGCCAACATCACATTCGACCTTCCATAGAAGACACCCATGCCCCCCTCACATAACATCCAAATGGTTCTCTAAACTCGTTGCAGTGCCCACATCCACAAGCTCCTAACACACATGGCCTAATGCTTCGACCTGATAAAGAACCAAGTTCACAGAATCCCTCAAGAAGTGACAAAGAAGAGCCTACTTGGAGATATCGGGTTTCCCCAACACACACAATATTATGTTACATAACTTTACATCCATGCTGTTAAATGCTCCCATCTTTGTCTAGAGCTATTTAAAACAGATACATTTGCTTGAACATAAATTAGCATCTGGTTTACCAATCTGGAAACAGCATGTGGCTTTGTCATTGTCTCTTGGATTGAATCTGCTGGGGTTCTTTGTAATTAGTTCCGTCTCTGATGTGGAACTGGTGGGGTGGGGCAGGGTGTGAAAAGTTGGAGCTCGGAGCATGCTGAGGGGAAAGGGATTAGAGACGGGACTTTCATAAGAAGGCTGGATACACAGCATTTTGAAAGAGAACAGGAAAGAGTTGAGAAACGTACAGGAGAGAGAAAACATTGTGCTTTATTTATGTTTTTCAACAGCCATACAATATTTTCCTTCTGAATGAGTGAGTGAGTGAGTTTAGTTTTACATCGCTTTTAGCAATATTCCAGCAATATCGCGGCGGGGCACACCAGATATGGGCTTCACACATTGTACCCATGTGGGGAATCAAACCGAGGTGTTCAGCGTGACGACCGAACGCTTTAACCACTAGGCTACCCCGCCGCCCCTTTTCCTTCTGAAGAAATGAAGTTGTATTAGAGCAGTTTACTGGAGGAAAAGCAACAATGATTCAAACAAACGCCTCAAATGTCAAGAGTGAGTGAGTGTGGTTTTACGCCAATTTCAGCAATATCACGGCGGGGGACACCAGAAAACAAAACGTCAAGATCAATATATAACAATATAAACCAAAACATTGTAGATATGAATTTCTCTTATGATCTTATGCACTTAACTGCTATCTCACACATTGCATTTCATATACCCTTCAACTGCTCACCGGTACCGAACATCTTGAACCCTTCCACAAATTTGGAACATATAATCTAGTCATTCCCTACATACCTCCCATGAAACACACCACCCTACTTAATACAGGTGACATCTTCATAGTGGACCCTTCCAGGTACATGCACACTCTTTCTTACCAGTGAGTCCATACCTTCCTCCCAATCCTACATCATTCCCTAACTCATCACCTTTGGGTCACCCATGAAGGGAATAACATCTGGCATCTTCCATCATGGGTTACCCTCCACAGGTGAGGGTCAGCACCCCTGCAGGGTCAGTCTCTGGTGTGGGGTCAGCATCCTGGCAGTACATACAGTACTTTCAGACATGGGTCAGCACCCCTGCATCATGGGTCAGCTGCCTGTTTCAGCACTCCTACATACCAGCAGCCTCGTGAGGGTGAATGAGGGCTCATCTCCTCACATCATGGGTCAGCACCCCTGCATCTTTCCCATTCATCTCACTATCTACATCCGAAGATACACGAGTCCAGTTAATGTGTTGAATCACATAGATGCGATAGCAAAACTCTCAAATATTAACACTCAAAGTGCTTTTAATGACTGTGAAATGGAAATAAATGAATAATTACCCTTACTTACAGATGAAGACTTGAGGTGGAATTAAGTTTTAAACGTTTTACCTGTATAAAACTAAAAACATGGGATGGTTTTGCCATAATTGCCAACACTTGTCGACTTCCATAAACATTCTCTTCCTGATGTGTATCACTTCTAAATGCCATTCAAAGACCTATGACAGATTATTCAATCAACAGCAATGTTTATGGGGGCTGGAATATCCACTGCAACAAATACATTTTTGTTATCTTTCCTTTAACCAATCAGGGACAGATTATTTGTTACATCCAGAATGGAAGAATCTAAATCTTACATCTTTTTAGTCTAAACATGACACAGTTGGAGTGAAAACATTCTGCTCCCCTGTATCCTCCATTCCCTAAGCCACAACTATTCATTCAGGAAAAAACATGTACAAAAGAAAACTGATATAAATATGCAAAAGTGTTTGTCATCTTAGTTGCAGGTTACTGATTTGTATTTCTCATATTAACCATAATCTCACCACAAAGTGTGGATACACGATTATATTCATCAAAAAACTTCTAAATTCAAACCAAATTTGTAAATTAAAACCAAATTTGGAACTTCAACATCACAGAGAACCGTAAACTACTGGCCCACAAAATGAGGGCCTTGGGAACACATGTTTGACTTCCACTCTTGCAAGTCTCAACACATAACATATTCATAAATGTGTAAATCTGATCAGCCTTGAGGTATTTACTGTTTATTTTAACATTCTGACATTGCTGGAAGACATAACCAACAGAAGCTGGTGCGATGTATTTATCGAAGCTCTTCCACTTGTGCACAAATTACCTATGGTAACATTTGACTTCCAGAAGCTGTGTGTTAGGCACTGGTTTCCTAGCAACCAGAATTATATTTACTGTTAATGATAAGTGTAAGACCTACCAATTAGTTCTTACATTGGAACTTTGTAAACCAAAACCACCTGGGCAGAATGTAATTATACCTGAAATGAAGACAGTTCTCCTTCATGGAAAACTCCACAACAGGTGGGTTGAAGACCATAGACAATAATAAATACTTTATTACACATTCATCTCACCAGAACCTTAAACTGACAAGCCCATTTCAGCATAATATAGACCCCTTGATTCATTCTTAGGCAATGGCTTTTTTTTACTTCTGTATATTCAAAACATTAATCGACGTTGAATTGATTCAATCCAAAAAGAAACAGGTACAGTCAACAGGTACAATATTTTTATCAATGATAAGGTAAGATATGATAACTGTAGCTGAATTCATAAAGAAACAAGGGCAGACAACTCCACCTACAGTAAGTTCAGTGAGAGGTCAAGACAGAGGAGTTGTCCACTTGCAGGTTTCTCCAAGTGCCAATTATCTGTGGCTCTCACTGCATTCGAGCTTGGCTTGTCTTGACCCAGACTATCAACCTGCCACTCTGATAATACCCATTAACACTGGACACACCGCTCTCCACTCTAGCTATTCACTGATAGTAGTTATGTCTGTATTATCTTCTGTCATATACATCTTCATATGTCTTGGTGTAGTTGTTTACATGCATACAGCCTAGCCTGTGGTATCTTCCCTGTCCCATACCTCATGCTATATATTATAGGAAGCTGTGTCTACATATTCCATGCCAGTTGATAATACAAAATTGATCATACGGTTGATAATACAGTGTATTCATTTCACATGTTAATATTTAGTTGAATGACAGGTGTTCAAAACCTTTGATCACATTGATCAGAAAATATGACCTAGAACTGATTTCGTTTCAATACATATTTTCATCTTTTAATTTAATTTTCATATCAATGGACACATATAAATCAAGGTAAAAGCTGTCATATATATGTGACCTATCTTGCCAAAGAGGCAATTCCCATATCCAGAATGTTCTCAATAGTGAGTGAGATGAATGTAATATTCATTGAACAGTATTTCATCTCAGCCTAGTCTGTCTCACAGTCCCTGAACCACAAGTGAACATGTGGAGCACAGTGGTGTAGTGGTTAGCATGCTGGCCTCTCACGCCAAAGGCCCGGTTCGAATCCTGGTGGAGACACCAAAATTTGTGACCTGGGTCTCATACTGTGTTGTGTCCCTGGGCAAGGCACTTCGTCCACATTGCACTCAGTCCACCCAGCTGTTTAAAATGGGTACCTGAGAAGCGGATCTACAGACCTATACGGTCACGCGAAGCTCTTAGTACCTGCTTTGAAAGTACAATTCCGTCAGGGTAATAATGTAACGCCAGAGAACAGCATTGCGTTGGATTCTAGGCTCAAAAATTAGCACTATTTTTATTATCGTTTTTATTTTATTTCTTCAGCCCAATCCTTTCTGCACTACAAAGCTCTAGATGGAGCAAGTCTAGATTTCCTCAAGTTCCGGTTCTGAATCTATAAGCTCACTGGGGCTCCTTTTCAATTTAAATGGAGCTATTTGTTTTTATCAGAACTGTATATATTCAGAGACTAAGCATTAGTCTAATCTCAGCCCTATGTGGGAAGACACCAACGGTTACTGCTAAAGTGAATACCTAAACTACTGGTATGGTACTGAAACATCTATGGTATGCTCTGTTCTGTTATGGAATGTTTTTACAATAAATGCATGTCATCATCCAACACTGAGATGCCGCAGAACTTCAGTACAGACATGTCTACCTTGTGAGAGTAGACAGGTTGTTGGTAAGCAACAGAAGTGTTTGTAAACATGCAAAATGACAGAAATGTCCTCATAAATCCTGACTAGGTAGTCCCATGACTTGCCAACAAATAACAGTAGTAGCCCCATGTTTATACACCAACAGTAAGCCATGTCTCCCATACATTCACATGTTTTTACACCCTCTGTCAGCTCCTCCAAAACATACATTCTGGCAAATAATTGACGACTTCAGAACTTTCTTCTCCTAGTACCGTCTAATCATGTTTCAGTTGTGTACATACTCTCCTACAATCTCCTATTTACTAAGTATGCAAAACCAACAGTGAGTCTATCTACATCGCTGGCAGTATCTCGCATATATGGAAACTGCACTGGATGCACATGGGTTTTTTGTGTACCACACACATCTACCTCAAACATGAGTACATTGCGTAGGTCAGCAGAATCAGTGTGCTTGTCATATTTTAAACATGCTAAATATTAACCTAGTTTTTTTCTTCAATCATCAGAATATATTGTAGCAATGTTTTGTCCATTATATATCATGCTTTCTATTTCAATCCCATTAATAACACATTGCAAACACAGGAGTTGAAAGTTATATTTTGCAGTATCACTGAATTAAGATGGTATAAATCTTATATCGCATCTTAAGTATTACTCATGACAGCTTGAGGCTAATTCCTTCTCTCAGAGCCAGCATGGCCGAGTACTGACTGGCAATGACCTTGAGACTGTGCAACTGTTGCAATTGCATGAATTCTGCTGCTGAGGCCTTCAAATTAGTGGGGACATTGGTATGGATGAGAATCTCCTTCTGTTGTTTCATCAACACTGAGTATGTATTTTTATATCAAACAAATCAACAGAAATTTTATAGACATGACTCATTCCCTTCATTTGCCCTTCCAGCTACTTACAGTGTGATAAACAGTGTGATGGGTCAGGCAGGTTACCCCAAAACATATTTCCTTTTGTTATAAGAGTGAAACAATTCATTAATAATGTGCCTTGATATATTTCTTTTCAGTATCCCTTTGCAGCCAACCCAATCTGAAGAATTAGCAAATGCCAATTTAAACATATATTATTCCGACAACAACAATATTGAATTTCACACACTATTGTCATGGAAACTGCTTTCATGGTTAATCAATAAGAAATCATGCTAAATCATGTGTCCCTCCATGGTTTTTGTCTGTTTGGTCTCCAGCTGATGAGTAGATAACATGCAATATACCCACTACAATAATCTGATCCTTATCCAATACAGGTGCAATTTCCTCTATGGACTGTGTGCATTGTCTTGATGAACAAGACAATGAGGTAAATGTGAATGCATGGGGATATAACAGGGATATAAAACATATAGCACCATTAATATTACAGAACTTGCATGCACACAGGAAATGAAACTTTCATAAAGACATGCCTCATCTTACTAAGAACTTTCTTTCAATTTCATACATTTATGATATCTCATAATTTATCAATACACGTCAAAAGAGATTACAGTATACCTATCAGTAGGAATGTTTAAACTATGTTCATTTGTATTATAGTCTGTTTGCAGTGAAAACGTACCGATGAATTTCACTTTAAACAAAAAAGTAAATCAAATAAAGTGAAAATAAATGCGAATCCTCATAACTTTACCTAGCAACAATCTTCAAATCACTATTATTGGTTTGTATTACAAGGGGGTATGCACATTAAATGAAACAAGGTTTTGTTAGACTCAGTATAGCAGTGTAGCGAATAATACTGAGCCTAAGTTTACTTAGACTGAGCAGTGCTTAGATTTATAGTAATTCAGATGGTATTTCAGAAACCTCAGATTTAACAAATCCTGATGTTATTGTAAACCAATCATGCCATTCCCAGGTAGCAAAACAAGATTAACTGAATGAAACTTCTGCTTTGAGACGAAGAAGAAAACAACTTTTATGACCTCCTGATGAGAAAGTGACTGCCCCATCTGTGAGCCATGCTTAGAAAGAAGATCTGGAGGTGAACATTAGTTGTCAACAATTGTTTTTTCAGGACCCATCTCAATGCAACTTGGAGAGCTGAATCACTCAATTATAACCAGCCATATGGCGTTCTCCTTCAGGTTCCACAGACCTGGCAAATGTGTAGTGCTGGGGCAAAGTATCAATCATGCGCACACATGAGTAAATACACACACAAGATCCCAATGCACACATACTCTCATCACACAAGCAGGAAAGCATGCTGCAACGTGCAATAACACCTTCATAGTTTTCTCTTGGTATTAGCCAAATGTGCACACAACTAAATCCCTTCGATTAGAATTTGTGTCAATGACTGAGAATGCATCATTGATTAGTCTCAGAGGACAATGGTTTCATTATGCACATCTGACAAGCTTGCTTGAACCATAGGGTTCCAGTCGATATTGATGGCAATAATTTGACTGGGTTCAGTCTCTTCCCGGTCAAAAGTTCGCTTCTCTTTGATGCAGTGACTTTGCATAGACTTGTCAAGAAGCCTTTGTTTTCCTTCTCCTTAAACAGTCAGTCACACCTATAGGTGTTTCTAGTGCTTGATGACTACGGATCTTTATCAACCAGTTTTGTTGAGTATCAGGATGACACGATAGCTCCCTGCCACATCGCATGCACTTCTGGCATGACGATGAAGTGTGGGATGTATTGAGTGATGAAGCATCCTCAAATACCCTTGAGCTACAGTTCCAGTATTCTGGTATCTACAGACATATCAATATGCCACACATAAACACAGATTCTAACCATGTCCACACCATACTGTGATGCTTTTGAAAAGCATATGCACTCTCTCCATGGCAGTTTTAAATTACTTTACCTTTCAATCAAATTTAAGTAATATATTGCAACTCAAATGAATAGACACAGTTTTGATAGTTAGAATGAACATTTTTTCATGTCCATATTTGGTAATAGAGTTGGTTACATATGTTGCAATTTTGTTTTCAACCAGCAGTCTATATTTGCAATTGTCATCATGCAACACATTGTCACCAGTCCTCAACATGATCAGAGCTGTATATCCTCAACATGATCAGAGCTGTATATCCTCAACATGATCAGAGCTGTATATCTTCAACATGATCAGAGCTGTATATCCTCAGCTGTGTATCCTCAACATGATCAGAGCTGTATATCCTCAGCTGTATATCCTCAACATGATCAGAGCTGTATATCCAATGAAACCTACTATTACAGGTCATCTAACAGTAATAGTTTACAAGCATTAAGCGTCATTTCAAACCTCATGTTCATATCTAATGCTCTTTCAGATGATAAATAAGGACGGTCTTAAAATCTAACTGTCCAGCTAATATTGTATAGTCCAATCATGTCAATATCTATTTAAATGTTTATTAATCATTGACATACAAAATGCTGTCTATTTCAGAAAACTAACATCCAAAACTAAACAAGTCAAATTTGGAACTCAGAATGAGTAGTGTCTTGCACCATTGCACAGACGCTGCACAGAAACAATGCAACTTGTAGAGCATCACACATTACAAAGTAACGACGACCACAAGGAATCTTGAATAGTCTTTAGAAGAACGGTTTTGGTCTCCATGTTTACTGAAAACATGTCACAGGGGATCCTAACTGATTCTTAAAATAAACACAAGAAGAAAGAACACCTTACTTGTGACTTTGTGAATACTTCCGTATGAAATCCGCAAATACTTGTCTAGAGACTAACAACAACATAATCCCTCCTCTTTATTCATAATTTAGTTTCACAATAATTCCCTTTGGATCACCAAGCTGTGAGAGACATGTAACATTTGTAGAACAAACTGGCCAGCCCCAATGGTACCACAGGTGTGAACAGGCCTGACCCCAGGGCTCGTCAGTTTGACCCAGCCTGCCCCCAGGGCTTGACAGTTTGACCCAGCCTGCCCCTGAGAACCATTGAGTTCCCTTCCCACAGACAATGGACATCAATGTGAGGACATGCAATGCCAGTCAAAATAAACATGACCTGCCCGGTCCACTTGACCCAGGTAAAAAACGAAAACCTTCCACTGACCGACAGAGTGATGTGACTGAACAAGTGCTCATAAACAGTTACAATGGTTGTAAGATGTGATTAACAAAGAGAAATGTATAATGTTTATGGGGCTTGACAGGTAAAATGTTTGTTGACAAGGTCCAAGTTAACATTTGTCAATGTTGTTAAAGGTCCACAAAATAAAAGATAAATTTATTAATACATACTACTCATCATTGCTTTGGAGCCAACCGATAATCTTCAGTCAAAAGTTGCAGTCTTTAGCAAATGTTGAAATGTATATTATGTGAAATGTCTCTACAGCTGATTAAAAAAGTTTGAACACCATTGGCCACCGCCGCCCCAGTAATGACCTCGAAACGAATTCATCCATGGAATCATCATGATCATAAAGTGTCTTTCACAATACATTACTTTACAGAACGTTTCCTTGTATTGTCAACTGCAGTGAAGGTGATGACAAGCCATTAAACTGCTGATACAACTAAAAGCTGGTATTCACTGATGCATTGTTTAGTACAACTTATTCCCTACAGAATTTCCACCAAGCTCAAACTATCCTTGAAAGACTCTTAACCACATAAGACATTAATATATAAATGTAATGTCTTTTCAAACAAAACCACACTGTCATGACAATTGCACAAGTCTTTACATGTTCAAACAAACACATCATCCATTATCAAACAGAAAAACACAGTTCCTCAATGCAAATAACACTAATTTTATCACATAAATGGACTCAAAATTATAAAAATAATAAAACAATCATACGTATATCGTGATTTAATGATTTAACCTTCAATTGTCGTAGCCCATAAAACAATGACAGCACTTTTATTCTTACTCAAGGTCAATTAAATAGACAGTGAGGCAAGAGAAATTAAGAAACGAGATGCATGCAACATCAAACCTTATATCCATCCATCTCCTCCATATTAACCCTCAATATTCAAACTGATTCAAAATTCAAAATGAGCGCCCATTAAGGTGCTGTTGTCATGTAGAGGAATGGCGGGCAGATTTCAACCACCACTGTCTCTGTGACACTCGATGCTGCTATTTCCTAGTTTGAAATAGGGTGAGTCACTACTCCCTGACTGACCCGACTCTCAGCCTGGAACTGGGATATAATAACATGGATGCCATTAACGCCCACATATTCAGGTCACATTGCTTAATCAGGGCCGGAGTTAGGTTTTTTTTCTACAGAACAATCTGGCACAAAAGTGCTCAGTATTGTGTAGAAAGCTTTAAGCTTGCTACAAAGGACTATTCAGATCCTTCAAAATTTCTACAGTTGAATTGTCAATGCTGTACTAGAACGACATATAGTAAGAACAGACACGTAAGACAGGTGACGTTACCATGTAATACAAATCGTATAACCCCCCTACTAAATGATACATGTACATTGACTACATGGTAAGTTGTAAGCTAATACTTACATTTTAAAAATGTATTTTTTAAAATTCAAAATGAAAGCTTACATTGTGTGTATTGTATAAATTTTTCACTCTGGTTATTAACAGTGGTGACATCAATAAATGATCAGCAGCACCACAACGACCTCTTCCATGTTTACCAATTAAATTCCCTTCAACTAGTTTCAGTATCACATTCCCACTCTCCAGTCAGCTGACAGGGAAATATTACTGAAATTAATTAAATGTCCCGCGGATTTGTTCCGTATTATGTATTTGTTTTAGCTTATTTTTTAAAAACTCTGTTCTATTCTACATTTGTTAATCTTTCAAAAACAAGCTTCGAGTGAATTATTGATTTTCTTTTGGCTGTATTGTTGCTACTTTATGACTCAGAGGCAGCTAAAATTGCATATCCATGGCAACCAATTTCTATTGAAGACATTGCCAGAAATTCACACATTTATTAATTATTGGACATGTGGTGTGTTCATAAATGCATCATAAACAGAAATTTGTTGCATCTGATTTTACTAGAGCATGTCCAAGGCATCACATCACTTCTCATCCTTAACCATGATGAAATCATTGTTTTGAACACATACTTGACTAAATCTTGAAGATTCTTATGATGTAAACTAGAATTGAAAAATCTGTTATCCAAATAGTGTCAGGTTCTGATGAATATGAAAACGATGTAAACACACCAATGCCACTTGGTTTTCATTTTAGTCACATTAGTGAGTAAGTGATTGAGTATGGTTTTACTGACTGACTGACTGAGTTTAGTTTTACGCCGCTTTTAGCAATATTCCAGCAATATCACGGCGGGTATGGTTTTACGCCGCTTTCAGCAATATTCCAGCAATATCACGGCGGGTATGGTTTTACGCCGCTTTTAGCAATATTCCAGCAATATCACGGCGGGTATGGTTTTACACCGCTTTTAGCAATATTCCAGCAATATCACGGCGGGTATGGTTTTACGCCGCTTTTAGCAATATTCCAGCAATATCACGGCGGGTATGGTTTTACGCCGCTTTTAGCAAAATTCCAGCAATATCACGGCGGGTATGGTTTTACACCGCTTTTAGCAATATTCCAGCAATATCACGGAAGGGGACACCAGAAATGGGCTTCACACATTGTAACCATGTGGGGAATCGAACGCAGGTCTTTGGCATGACAAGCCAACACTTTAACCACTAGGCTACCCTACCACCTCTTTAGTCACATTAATGATCAGCCGGAAAGACTTCCACCTGTATCCCCCCCTTCTAGTCAAATCATATAACCTGAATATATATCTTTTTCCTTCTTCATTAAAATTTAGGGGGGATATGCCTGGAAGTCTTATCTTAATTCTGCCATAAATATTGCCTTATTTATGTTGAAATCCCAAAATTCTATATATTAATGTTCAAGGCAATGTAAAAGAAAACTGTTTCACCATGTCCATTGATTTGAGTGTGTAAGAAGATACCAAATGGAAACTATTATCCCGACAACAATCAATAGCAGCCCCATCTGGACAGATAATGATCATAAATCAAACTTACTTCAAACTGAAATACTGATTCCCTAAAGACTGAAGATATTATGTACCATGCGCTCTCAGCAACCTTCACCAACTGCTTCTCACCCTCAGGCATCAGTATTGGAAACACATGGCTGGCTAGAGGTTGGAATTTGGCCAGAATTACGGAAATAAATACAAGGTGGTAGTGTTCATGTTGATACCTCTGACATGTAGGAATTATCACCTCATACTTAAAGATTGTGGTCTAGGTTCTAAATGTCCAGAAGTAGAATGTCTTTCTCTTCAAATTTGCAAAATAGAACAGTTCAATGCAGATAATGTTTTGCTTGAAAGTATTTATTCTTTAAGGCATGACTTAAGATAAAAATATGTAATTGGCAAATCAAGGTATTTTGTTTTCAGTCTCATTTTCAGAAAGCAGGTAATTTGCAATCTTATTATTCCATGGCAAATTTAGAGAAACATGTTACACCAGCAATACTGCAAATGATATTTTTTTTGTTGTTTAAAGCAACATTTAGCAATATTAATTCAACAAGATAATGACCACCATTAACAGACCATACAATCCAGTGATTGATGTTATGAGCAACCTTCTATACCATCAATTTCAACAAAATCACCAGGCTGCCGAACCTATCCATTAAGTGGCTTCTTACAAGTACAGGTAGCTTGGCACATACTAACCATGAATGCTAACAGGGCAAACTGAAAGAAGTTGAAACCTAACACTGCCAACCCGACTCACTCCATCATTCAGAATACCTCCGATCTCAGAGTCTGGTCCATCGGTCAACCAGCAGGCCACCATACCTGTGCTGTACAAATACACATCTCACTACTTACCGGAAGAGCAGAATCAGCTGGGTATGGCCAGCATCCACCTATGCTTTCTTTTATCTTCTCACTAATAAACAATTATGTTAGTACAAATACACACATGAAAGAACAATGCTAAACCAGTTGTTCTGTCAGACACACGATGTATCCCTTTCCTTAACACTTCGACATCCAATCACAGATGTCATGTATATACAAAAAGTTTGTCTAAAATAAGCAGCTTTCATGCCGATAAGGGACAGTGTGGTCGGTCAGTGGTTAATGGTCTGCCTGCCATTGAGAGTGATGGGTTCAGTTCCACACTTGGCTACAAATCAGGAGCATAACATTGTAATATCAAACATCTTAAAACCTTCTTCACCCATTCATTTCGTGCATTCATAGGTTTTTCTCCTCATTAGCTTCACATCAAGAGCTTCCTTGAAGCAGATGATATTCAAAACAACCTGAATGAGAAAGCCATATTTTTATCGTTTAATCAGAAACCTGTTGGATGTATATCCAAATCAATTCATTCTGGCATGTAATGATATATCTACTGCACAGATGAGCTCTATCTTCCCACATTATCTGTCCTACCAGGCCAGGAAACATTAACCCTGATAACGCCCAGTGCTATGATATGTCCCATAGGCATGTGATATACGATCGTATCAACTACAGCAAGAAGACACTTGGCTGTACATGCTGTAGTTACAAGCACACAAAACTGATCACTCAATTTTAATTCCACTGTCAGTAACATCTATGCAGTGAAAAGGGGATACCGAGAATAAGCCAACCAATACTTCCTAGAAAGAAACACAGATTTAGATGTGATGAGGAAACACACACTTAAATGAGTGAGTGAGTTAAAATTAAAAGTCACTTTAGTAATTATTCAGCCATATCATGACTAGAACTATGACCTCCTAAATACTTTATTATGTTACATTATGTAATCCGTCGCCAAAGGACAGTAAAAACAACTAGTATGTCACAGTTAGAAATTTAAAACTTGCATAGAACTTAAAATTATATACATGTACTATTTAGGATATTACAATATAAAAACAGACTATAAATCACCAGCATCTGAAGGTAGATCACCATACTAGGGACCATGGGGACTTACAGTACTTTTGCTGCCTGCATGGACCCGAGCTGGATTTACACTAGACTAAGGCTTAGTGTCTGAATATATATAATTTTGATAGTAACAAACAAGCCTACTTAAATTGAAAAGGAGCCCTAGGGAGACCAGAGATTAGATCCTGGGGAAATCTAGACTTGCTTCGTTTAGGGCTTTAGCACTACAGGGAAGGCTAGGCTGTAGGGAAAATAATGTGGTTCAGGGACTGTGAGACAGACTAGATTTACACCATCCTTCAGCCAGTGGCGATTGTACTGATATTTAGCCATTACCATATTCTAAGATTAATAAGCTTGGTAGGGCTTGACTTTGAAAATTTTGTGACTTAAGTAGCCTCTCAGACACACTTAAATGAACTCCTCAGGACCACTTGTTTAGTTCGTTACAACCATAGTTTGTTATTTTGAATAAAATATACATGTGGCTGGGACCAAAATCCAGTTAGATATATTTGTCAGTTCATTGCAAGCATCTTCGTTAGAATTGTAGTGTACCGTCCATTGTATGCATTAATGTGAATCTGTATATGCATCTCATATTTTTTAGCATTACAATTACAACTTGATATGCAATTTCTACACATTGTTCGCTTTCAATTCAATTTCTAAAATGTCCAAACATCATTGAGTTTTAACAATGGTCAATTCAATTTCAGCTTGTATCATAACCATTTTCATTTCCTAGATCCATAATTTCCATATTTTAGTTTGGTTAGGATCAAATTTCAGAGACATATCCATCAATATTCACCTACAGACACCTGAGAGTGACAGAGTACAGTTGACCATGTATATGAATATCCACTCTACATAGTTCAAGTACTACTAGCTCAGACCTCTCCATGACACTAGGTGACAGCTGTTGCTATAGGTTACCATGTATGTCAAATCAAGTCCACTTCAACCATGTTCAGATGTTATTTTATCCTGTTTTTATACAGATCAGGCAGGCATGAAAGTATCAAGTGACTGCCATATCTGATAATAGATTTGACAGGTTGGTGAGATTCATGACAGACATGTGCAAAATTGTCCCTAATCAACAGTTTTTAATCAGCAGTGTGCAAGGAAAAAATGAAGAATTATGTATCAAGGTGATGGCTTGTCTGTCTCACAGTCCCTGAATCATATTATTTTCCCTACAGCCTAGCCCTCCCTGCAATGCTAAAGCTCTAAATGAAGCAAGTCTAGATTTCCCCAGGTTCAGGTTCTGAATCTCTGGTCTCCCTGAGTCTCCTTTTCAATTTAAATGGGTTTATTTGTTACTATCAAAATTATATATATTCAGAGACTAAGCGTTAGTCAAGGTGATGACCTACCCAATAACATCCCAAATCCAAACAATTTTATTCAGTTTTGAATAAACCTCTTTATAAAAATCAAGCACTAACAGAGTCAACTTTTATTGATCAAAGCTCTGCTGTCGGTATACAAGTTTGGGCACAGAGTGTCCACTGCCCAATGATACTTTGAACTTTTCCATTCCATGTGCAACATCGATCAAGACTATTTTTTGGGGCATTTCAAATCCAAACAAAATCACTGGAAGCATCAGTATTTGTCCTTGGTCTGAGAGTCCAACATTATTTAACAATTCCAGGAACTAATTATTCAAGGATTCAGTTCAGCATGTTTTCCAGGCTACAATGTTAATCATCCTCACGTATGTTTAATTAGCTGCAGATCCAATAAAAATCTCAAAGAAATGCTGTGTTCAATTCTCAGAAAACAAAGATGTCCATCAAACATTTCACCTGAACAACTTGAGGAATGGATACATCTTGCTATTTGTGACCACCATCATCTCCTGCCCTTCATTGCTGTTGAACTTCGATGTCCAACCAAATGTCCCTGTTATATTTCCTGATCATTTAATAGTTATTTTCACGTCTGGTTAATTTCATAAGTTAATCGCATCAATTGATGGCAAATAAAAGATTACATGCTTCTCCAACAGCATATCAGAGGTAATACTTGATTCATCTGTCCAAGGAATTACATCATTCTTGACATTAATCCCACAATGCAACAGTGTGTAATCAGTTGTGCTGCTGAAGTGTCACGCAAAATTGCTCCCACTCTTATCAAACCCACACGGAATGTGGCACAGGCAAACAGATGTGGGTGAAGACATCAACAACACAACTGAAAACTGTTTGGCATCTTGGAGAGCATATAGACCAGGAAAACACAATGCCCAATAAATCAACTGATAAAATTTGAGAATAAACAAAACAAAACTTTTAAACTGTTTAAAGTGTACAAAAAATTGTGAATATACTAAATGTGGTAACGATATGTAGTTTGACAGTTTGAAAGACATGTTTGAGAACTTGAACATGAAGAATTGCAACTGAATGCTGAATATAAAAGGCAAAAGGAAAAGAGAATTAATTATATACCACCTGAAAAGATAGAATCCTTCATCAAAATGGCATGAGTGAGCAATATTTGAACTAGTGAGTGAGTGTGTATGGTTTTAATCGCTTTTAGCAATAATCCAGCAATATCATGGCAGCTAACACCAGAAATGGGCTTCACCCATTTGGGGAATCAAACCCGGATCTTCGGCATGACAAGCAAACACTTTAACCACTAGGCTACCCCACCGCCCATAAAGCAATATTAGAACAAAAGTATGACAGGGATAGATGTTTAACACATCTCCACAGAATGATGAACAAACAGTAACCACTACACTAGTCTCACCTAGTGTTGTATATAAAACCTGCATCATTTATAGGGTTTTACTTGAAGCTGAGATGCACATCCAGTTTGTGCAATTGTATAAAGTGGACACTGAAAAAATATATATTCCACTCCAACAGTTTCCAAATATATTCACTACACCAAATTCTTGACAAAAAATTTAAAGGTCCTGTAACCAAGGCAATTAAATCTTTTAGAAAATCCACAAAACCATTTCATTATATTACAAGACTCTTATATATCCAGAAATGACCCATGAAATTAGTAATTATTTTGTAGGCTAAGTTAAAATCTTGCATTCATTCAATCTGAAATAGGGCTGACAACTCAAAAACATCACAATGATTATCCCATTAAAAACCCTGCAGCTGCCTTAGAAGAATGTTTCCTTGCAGCATAACAACACCAAGATACAAGATATTTATTGGCTATCTTAACACATAAACAAGCACTAACATTCAACAAGCCAACATATTTCATTCATTCATATGAGGAAATCCAACCAAAGCATCACTTTTGATGTCACCAATAAACTGCACCTTCCCTACTCCCCACTTCCGTACAGAAGCACATTCCAGACACAAACTTCAAATATCAGCTTTGTCAGTCTGATCGTCACCTCTCCCACCTTTCTGTCTCTAGGACAAAACGTCAGCCATCTTTGCTCTACAAATTGTCACAACACCCAGCAATCTAACCAATGCGACCCTTCTTCCCAAAACATCAGACAGTGCTCGAATACAACAATGAAGGGCTATTACAAGTCTTTTCGAAATCAACTGTGAAATAACTGTGAGTTCAGAATTGAAAAAGTTCAGGAAATGAACTCTTCAAAGTGCAGTCTATTTTTAAAGCATAATTTTTGCCCTGCATTAGACATTTAGGGTGACGGGTTGGAGCATCATCTTTGTAATCACCTGAAGCACACGCACACTGACAGCACATTCATCATCTAGCTCATAACTCATCATGACTTAACACCATCATTAAACTTACACCTTTTCTATTTGCATGACTTGAGTTAATGGCCGATTCATATGAAATGCTCCTAGATGTGGTAATCATTTCAGCATGATCTGTATTGACGGAAAAAACTCTAGAAATTGGAATTTTGAAAAGTTTCGAAAACTGCTTCAACCAACATTTTTTCTCTAGTTTTCAATTTACGTGTATTAATTCAAGCCCTTCAGGTGGAATGTTACAGAGTCCCAGGAAGCGATCATGACTTTCACAAAACTGAAGAGTTGCAGAACAAAGATTCAACATAATCTTATTGTAATGAGATTCTAGAATAATTTGGTGACAGTTGCATTTTAGTGCACACAGCAATATTCAAGTCATGTCACAGTAGTCTGTATCCAATCGGGACCATCCAACAAGTGGTTGACAGAATGAGAAGTACCTCGATGATAGATCAGCCGGACCACACAACTAACTTATCTCCACGTAAGTCCACGATTTTATGCTGGAGACTGGAGAGCCATTTTACCCCAACCTAAAAATTATATATCAGTTAAAATGGCATTGTAAATCCTATTGTGAGATAACATAATATCTAATTTAGCACAATTAAACCTGAAAAGATCTTGTAGATCAGTTTATATCCCGGTGTCTACAATCTACTTGTGTTTTGTCTTTACAACATGTTTTTAATTTGTACAGTGCCACTGAACACCTTACAGATGGATTTTTTATATGCTATAGAAATAAATTATCATTATTATTACCTGTTATACCCAGCATCTCAAACTTGAAAAACTACCCATAAACTGTCTTTGAAATGAAGAAACAACAATAAAACATACCAAGTAATGAGATCAAGTGAGTGCTCTTATATTCAGGAACTATTATGTCTCAAGTTCCCAACATTTCAATTGTCATTCAGGTAAAACAACATTTTCAATATTTTTGTCATATAATCAGTTTACAATAAAAGTACAGGTCTCTGTGTCTCCGAGATCGGCTAAATGAACTCATGTTTTCAAAAATGGCCAAGTCCCACTCACCTGACCGATGCCACTGCATCCTACAAAATGTTCCCTGTTCCGTTACCAGAACACAATGGTGTGTCATCATATCCTGGTGTGTAATCCCTCCTACAGAATGTCACTGCTAAGTGGGTTAAGAGTTTTACATCACGACCAACTGTCCGTCTGCCTCACAACACTCAGCTATTTGTAGGAAGATATTACAAGGGTTCAAGAAGTGAAACCTAAAGAAATCACTTCTGGCATTGGCTGACCATGACACAAAACACGAAGAAGTGAAAATCATGTTAAACTTAGAAACACCCCCAGTACTGCCAAGCACCAGGCGATAGGATCCACTTATTTTCATTATGTTTTTGCACTGTATTCCCAAACAAGGTCGGCATACACTTAGTTCTGTGTTTTTATGTTGTTAGACAACTTGTCTATTTTAAGGTTAGTATACAAACCTACCTGCGATTCATATAGGCTAACATGTCCCATCATGCCCCTGATGGCAATAATAATAGAAATATACCAGACTTCAACACGACAGATATTTACCGTGTCAGCTCAGGCAGCTAAAGGAGTAACGCCAGCATCCAGAATGCACTATTCTCACTCAAAAACATACTGTCAGCATCTTAAGTCTACTTTCAACATCCAAATTTCGTTTTTTTATCAATTTTAACCTTCTAGTCTGAAAACCCTCCCTCGGCAATTCATCACGTACTCTCCCTGACCGGTGTAGAACTGCGGCATTACGAACATGACGCAAACAAACAACACGACACTGCTAAGAATACAGTGGAATGCTGCTACAAACAAACCTCTCGATACCTAGAGATCCGAAAATGAATCTAATCTACTGCATGTCGAAGGTGATCGCCTAGCTTCTTGCACAAACAAATTGTTTGCTTATAAGAAATACGACCTATTCCTTGAATGATTACGAAATTAGATTAAGTATACACTATATGAGTGGTTTCTACTTAACCTAAAACACTTCTCACTTTGTTCACAATAAGTGCTGGGACAAACTATCTCAAGTTATTTATTTTGTCAGAATCTGGTTCATAAATACCAGTATTACCATCACGTTCTCATTATGGGTAAATCAATACTGCGTAAATGATATAGATTTATACGACGAACATGTGGAACAGGCATGGATTTCTCTGCATCAGTTGTTCACAGTGGTCAATAACATTCACCCAAAAATTTTAAAAATATGTATGCAATATGTTATATTCAAACATAGATTTGGGATACGACAGAGGAAGGCATCAGATAACATTTGACAAAATCTTATCACCTGCTTCCCTATTTGGAGTTATCAGAACAAATGTCAACACTGAATGTAATTACTTTTTTCCATGTCCTCAGTTAAGCAATTCTTGTTTTCCCCGATAAGATACATCTTGCATAATGCTGTACGACATACAATCTCTATATTGGAATTACACAGCAGGTCTACTATTTTGGCCACTTCAAAATGTTTAACAAATACCTACACTACTCTTGTGAAGTAGGCTTATTTTACTAAAATAATATGCTTGGCAGTCACTTCATCTGAACTCGGTTAACTGTTATTCCATGAAAGAAATAATGGTTCCTTAAACATGTTAAAATATTAGACAATCTCATAAACTTCACTTAAAGTTGATTTCTTTCCATGTTTGGCCTCCAAATCGTTCAAATATTGACCTAAATAATCTGTAAAACATGAGGACAAATCAAATTTGCTGCCAGAGATTCCTGATGCATTCTTGACAGCATTCTTCACTTCCCTCAAATACTTTCATTCTTTTCAAGGAAATCAGACAGTGAGTCAAATCAAACTAGTTCACAACTCGCCTCATAGTTAGATCTTGAAGAAAACAAGAAATCCTTTGAGCAGTTGCTGAGATTCTGTCAGACCTTGTCTAAGAGACCAGTGGCTGCGTCTAACTAGTTTCCAATGTCTCTACGCCATACAAAAAGGTTAAATGTCAAAAGCAAACAAAGCTATTCTGAGCACACTGCCATTCGCAATTCCCTATCATGGGTACCATAACACAGCATCTAAATTAGTGGCATCCGATAAGGTCATGACGACTTTCAAAGAACAACTGTAATTTTTTCTGTCACTTCCACATCAGGCTCCAGTTTTCAGATTCCTGCTAACAATTGGAACTTCTTGCGTGGTTGGTTCAACATATCAGACAGGTGTTGCTGGCCTGTAGCAAATTAGTCGGCAGCCCTGATTCAGAAAGAACATAACAGCCCTCCGAAATATCCCCTACTTAGGAGACCTTTAAACAAAAGGAAGAAAAGTATGCAAGTGGTCTGCTTGCTGAACTTCCAGCAGTGATTTTCCCAACAAACAACCACAAGCGTATGTGAAATTCTGCTTATACTATTCAGACGAACCAGCTGTTTGTCCTCAAATACCAGCAACAAAAACCTCCTGTTTAAAACATTGTCTTTAAACCTTGGACTAAATACTTAATGCACACACTGCACAATTTTGTGATGCACTTTCAGCCTCTGTTTCATCATGCACTGTTTTGGTTGTTGACTACAAGTCTTCATTCACAAGCCTTCTGTACACACATTGGCATAAACTTTGAATATAAAACACAGAAACATCCTGGGTAAAACAAAGCAAAAATAATCTTAGTATGTTTAACAATGTAATCTACTATACACAATTAGTATTAGTAAAGGTTTCACTAAGGGCATGGTATAAGACCAATTCCAAATATTGAATGATATGTAGTCTCATAAGTTCATTTAAGTCAGATAACTCCCATATATATGGGAGACAACTCTGGTAAACAAATGCATCATCAGTCCAAAACAACTAATTCACAACAAAATAATTTCATCTTGAAACTTTGAGATAACTATATGCCTACATATAAATATATCACGTAATGTTTAAACCATAGTTTTAGGAAATAATGAAACTTCCACAGACGGTTTCCTGTGGACTGGACAAACAGCTGGTCAAGCATATAAACTGGGAGCCTGCTGCCAGGAAGCAGTTGCAGGAAGGATGGAATTGGTCTGGACCAAGATAGAATCTACCAACACATCTGTCAAGCGCTCCATCAAGCAGCAACTAATGGTCATGGCAAGAAGGCATGCTACCAAGGGAAATAAGCCATGACAAAACATATATTTTCACAGCAAACATTTCCAGTTGGCTACACACCTGTTCAAAATGGTACCCATGACTGAGTTTAGTGGGTTAACTCCAATAAAGAAAAGCTAATGAAGAGTGTTCAAATATTCTGCCAATGAAAATTACAGTTCTACTGTGGTATTTATTGAGCATGTGCATGGCCTTCATGCTCTGAAAGGGGCAGAACTACATATCATACCAACAGTGTAAATCAAACCTTGAGGCTTCTACCATGTCTCAGCATTGAGAACATATTTACCACTTTTTACCTTTTAAATATCACGCACAAACAGGTCCACCTATTTCTAATTAATGTCCTTTAGATTTCTGTATACAAAAGCAGCACAATACAAGTTTTCAACAATTATCAACAAATTAATCTTTAATGTAATAATAGGTTGAAGATATTTACACTATATGTTTAACATAAACACATACAGAGTTTGGACCCTTTAATGTATGACTTCAATCAAACCTTCAAAGGGCATTCTGCATCTGTTCATATGGACAAGGCACATTGCTCCCAATTGTATAATGCTGGATAATTGCAGAAAATTAGGTCACATATTAATGGTTAGTCAGTTGGTAATAAAAGGCCTATCCAATAAACACAACCAGACTCAATTACTATATTTATTATTCATCTCTAATATGTAATTTCATGGGCTTGCAACGAACGCCTACATGATATTTCAATTTGATGCTTGCAGTCTGAAAGCAGTATTGCTATTTTAGATGTGGAGTTATTCTCACAATCAAAGGCTGGCATTAAGAGAGAGCAAGATGCACGTACACTGTAAGTAGAAATCACACAGTGGGGTTTAATCTCATGTTCAAGATTACTGCACTTATATAGCGATGTTAGACTAATGCTTAGTCTCTGAATAGATATAATTTTGATAGTAACAAACAAACCTATTACAAATTGAAAAGGAGCCCCAGGGAGACCAGAGATTCAGAACCTGAACCTGGAGAAATCTAGACTTGCTTCATTTAGGGCTTTAGCACTGCAGGGAAAATAATGTGGTTCAGGGACTGTGAGGTGAGGTGAGGTGAAATTGGGTTTAACGTCGTGCTTGAGAATATTTCGCTCATATGACGACGTGCATGCGTGTGTATGTGTATGTGCGGCTGCTTGTACTAGCCCAGACTGAAGCTGGTTTATAGTGCTAGCCCACTGAGATACTCAGGGACTGTGAGACAGACTATAGCGATGTATGTGTGAGGGTGTCTGTACTTGACTAGGCTAATGCTGGTTTGTATAGCACTAGCTTATCAAGATAACATTCCACAGTTTAACATGCATACCCCCCAGTCACAGAGTACTGGTTCTGAGACAATCTGACCTTAGACCATAAACATCAAGCATCACCTTTTAATGTTTTATATATGTGTGTGTCCAATGATAGAACCACCAGCCTTTCACTTTCCAAGATGACAATCTAACCACTAGACCACAGGCATATTTAACTAGACCAGTGTAAACATGAAGCACTTTTTCAATCAGCTCCTGCAACAATTGTTGCTGAAATGAATGCTAGCCTCTGTGTTGACAGATATTGTATTCTGATTCCTACCATGATACAATACTGCACAAGAAAGTATAGTCAATTTACAATGTTTTGACATGAAATAAAGATTCTCTACTTTAAAAGTAAAAGGACATGTAAAAGAAAACGCATATGATGCATCATTTGGTTGAGTTTAAAACTCTGTGCTGCACAATGATTCTGATAAGTTTCAGAAAATTCAGATATTGATGGTGAAACCTCGTAAGTTGGCTGGGTCACCTTAATTCACAATAACTCATACACATTGTACAGGAGAGAGTAGCCTATGATTCCCAAAAACTGACTGAGGATTGTAGACCTAATGCCACATGCTTCTTTCTTAAAATGAATAAAACAAATACATAACTTGTATGTATATACTATGCATGAATATGAAAACAATACACACAATATATACTTGCCAGTGCTGGTTGTATCCCATGTACTACCGACTACACATCACAATAGGTAGGAAATATACACAATATATACTTGCCAGTGCTGGTTGTATCCCATGTACTACCGACTACACATCACAATAGGTAGGAAATATACACAATATCCACCAACCATGTAATGTCGGGGAAAGCCAATTGACCATAGGTTTAGCTCACTGAATGTATACTGAGCTATCCAGGCAGTGTGTGTGCCGATAAGCTATCTATTCCAGTAATTGCCATTCAGGGAAATAACACTAATCTCTAGATAATCCCAGTTAAGTTTGGAGTTAATCCAGCTGGTGAATGGAATCGTGCAACAGATAATCTTATCAGGCTGCTGGCTGGCTATGATTCAGTTGTGTGTGTAAACTGTTCACGATGCAGTGCCACAAACGTTTTACTGATTAGTCCATTAGTATAAATAATAACAGGTATGCTTAGAATTAGTTTCTGGTTTTTAAACAATGGAAGATAACATGTACCTTTCAACACATTACAGCTGACATGTTGATACTTTATATAAACTCTGCAAGTTAATGAAAACATGGAATTTGTAGTTACTGACATTATCTTAAAGAGACACAAAACAGCTTTTGGAACTTTTTTTTGTCACTGATGCCTCATTTTTACTGATCAGAGGTGGAAATAACCCATTGCCCGAGGCCAGTGTTTTTTTCTGTCAGGCAAGCAAATTTGTATATCACACTGTACCGGTGTCCAGTTGACTTTCCAATAATAATTATGTTGTTTATTTAAAAAATCAACAAGAAAACGGCCGGTATAGTGGAAAAATTATCAGGGTAGTGATTTTACATGTGCCACTGTACCGGAGTACACTAGCAATTTTAATGTTATTTCCACCCATGCTGATGATAAAGTATTCAGATCAAATAAATAACTATTCAATTTAAAAAAAAATAATAGTTTTAATAATTGTTATAGTCAAATTGAAATGTTTCATTTTACAGCGCAAAAGATATTACTTAATATGCCTTTATATGAAAATGTCATTGAAACCCAGAAGCCCTTACCCTTATTACCATTTGGACGTGTATCATTGCTGAGTGAGTATGGTATTAAACATGGAGAAAAGGGCATAAAACAGGAGAAAACAAGGTATTCAGGTCAAATCAAAGCTCTGCAGTTTGTGCGTCACTCTCAGACATTGATATATTACCTTCTTCACAAAAATATATAATTATGTCAAAATAAATTATCACATCAAATTGTCATATTATACATAACTTAATAACTTTTCAGATCAATAAATTAACTGTGTATGGTTCAGTATAAATGATCTGCAGCTATTCAATTCTCAATAGTATCAAAGCAAGTGGAAGGTTCAACTGAAAGGCAACATGTCCATCACTCTGGCCGAAACCACAAACCATTCTAGCAGTTCAAAGAGCAAGATGTTTAACCGAGTTAACTGAAGAATTGGCAGTCACCTTGACAACATCTGGAGACACCTTGAAGAGGCACGGAATTGGTTGCCTAATTTACCTCACATCAGCCATTTGTTTTCTATTTTCTTGAGGTTTATCTAATTGTAGCTGTTCATCAGACTAATGTTAGAAATACCTAGTCTGATATTTCACCTGCACCTCTTTAACATGTCTAAGATCACCATCAAATCCCCAAAGGATCCAAATCACATCTGTGTAGCTGCCATGGACAGTGGAGTATGTTAAGTAGTTTTTCTCCCGGTAGCACAGTAGCAGGTCACTCGCACATACCGATCCCTCGTACCTTCATCGCCCTCCTCCATCGGCAGACATCCCATCTATCAAGCCCCCCAAATCCTCCTATCTCCTGCCCATCATAGTCCCCTGCTTCACAAAGCTCCATCATCCCCCTTCCCCTACAACAACCCTTAGCCCTCACCTGCTGACCAGCTCAGGTATCAGGAACACTTGGAGAATGTCTGTCCAGTCCCGTTGAGATGCTTCAAATATTGACTCAGTAGAAGTATATTATGAAAAACGATCCTGCCTATTTAACATTATACATGTCATAAGCCAGTGTTCGCTGGTCCCTGGTTTCATAGACCAATGCGAGCATGCCAGTTTAGTTTAAACATGTTAAATCCTATTTCATTATTGGCTATTCTTAATCAAAATAAACAAGTTAGTGTCAAGATAGTCATACATTTTTCAAATACATGACCACGCATGATTTTCATGAACAAAACAACACAACACTGTGAGCCCAGCTCCACTTCTGTTCAACATTCATCAACTTGGACCCACTACACTAAGCAATGTCACCAGCACAAAGTCATGGCAGTGCGTCAAATACCTGATCCTCGGCAGGATGTAGTGGTGTGGAGGTCTGTATTACTTCAGCATATGACTGATAGAACATTTTTTACCCATGCCATTTGAATATTTACCATGCCATGGCACGCTAATATATTTTTGAACACCAGGAGTACGTACTCCTTATTTTTTCAATATAGGAGTACTCGAAAACCTTAAGCCTACATTTAGAGTACTGAATGGAATTTAATGGAGTATCAGTAATCTTGTGTTTCGTTTCATATATGCACCACAACATTGCTAGTCTTGAGTAAACAGGTCAATATACAATAAAACAATACTTTTTCAGATAAATACGTCTGTAAATGATTCTAAGACCGTACACCATTGCCGTGGTGTGTATCTGCTACGTTTTATAAATTATTTCCTACCGTATCGTGCAAATTTTTTATCCATACAATATGCCGATACGGCCCTTATCTGAAGCCCTGTATTGGGTATTTTGAACCCTGCAATATTTGTTGTGCACTAATCCTTATAACGGTAACATACCGCAAAATCATTCAAAATAGCAAATATCTACAACCCATTCTTACATCCTAACTGCTGGGTAGTTTGGAACTATAGGACTAGTACTAATTCTACCACTGGAGCAATGTAAGGAAGGGCTATAGTTACTAGGGGACAGAATATAAAGGCCTTTTCTGGAACATTTACAAACACTGATATGCTTATGATATATATTCATATTAAACCCCAGCTTTTTGCAATACCATAAGGTTTCATCCTTCATTAACTTGTCTGATAAAAAAAATCATTGATGAAAATTTCAAATATGGACATTCTAGTGTCAGTAGACAACTTTATATAGCTGCTTTAAAGACCTCACTATACAGATTAATTATCTTCACCAAATACATTGTACATACAATTTTTGCAAACATATTTGAAACTTATCACAAAAGTTACATCTTCATAAAAGTGCCACAACCACTTGTTGGTCTGTATGCCACCATCATCTGCCTGTGTACATATATCAAACATGACTTTATATAACTGAGACACGAGACAAGTACTCACATATGCCATTATTGGCATGATTGTCAATCTATTTTCATCGAATCAAAAATCTATGTTCAACCATTCCCGTGATACTGCAACTCTTAACTTAAAAGCACTTCCATTAACTGTTTTATACATGGTCTTCACAGGATCCTAGAATAATGTGTACGCCAGTCACACTCCACAGTATGGAAATTGATTTTATGAGTGATATGCTGCATGCTGTTTTGTATGTTTAGCGAAATGAACAGAGATGGACAGGTTTTGCTCTGTTCTGTTACTGCATTGATCTTGATGAAAGAGATACATCATAAGAGTTGTACGTCAGGCTAATTCTTTACTCACTAAAAGTTTATGGTTACCATGGAAACAATTTCACAATACTGAAAATAGACTGGTGACAAGTATTACCGTCATTGTAGTGCTGATAATAACCAATATGACATAATTATATCACGTAAGTTCAGGTTCAACACTTTCTTGCACAGATGTTGCTGCTTCCAGAGCTCTGCCGAGTAGTTTCATCACGAAACAATTTTTTTCTACAAATACTTTCTTGAAGTATGCCATAATTGCATAATGAACAGCTGAAAGATTAAAGAAAACCTTCATACTTTTACAATCTCCACAAAGGTTATCACACAGGAGGCATGAAGGTATGGTAGATGGAACAGGTATGGAAGGGAGCCAGTTCATGTTCTCGGTCTGGGAAACCCTACCCAGTGGCAAATCTGGGGTAATTACACATTGTTGAGATAGGATGGTGGGGTGTCTGGCTATATAGTGCTGCAGCATCATGGGATCTGCTTCAGTTCTCCCAGATCCACAAACATCCTGTATCCCAACTCGCGCAGGTAAAGCTTGAAGGGCAACTGAATCTAAATAACCTCCTCATCAACTGTGTGCTACAGATGAGGTGTCAGTCTACCTGTCATAATAAACATATAAATACAACTATCAGCTCCTACTGGGCAAGCAGAGTGTTATACAGTGTTATCCTACATTGTTGAGGTGGCTGAAGGTGTTCCAGTGTCATAATGATCATAACAAACACGCAGACTGGCTCCTACTGGGCAAGCAGAGTGTTATACAGTGTTATCCTACATTGTTGAGGTGGCAGAAGGTGTTCCAGTGTCATAATGATCATAACAAACACGCAGACTGGCTCCTACTGGGCAAGCAGAGTGTTATACAGTGTTATCCTACATTGTTGAGGTGGCTGAAGGTGTTCCAGTGTCATAATGATCATAACAAACACGCAGACTGGCTCCTACTGGGCAAGCAGAGTGTTATACAGTGTTATCCTACATTGTTGAGGTGGCAGAAGGTGTTCCAGTGTCATAATGATCATAACAAACACGCAGACTGGCTCCTACTGGGCAAGCAGAGTGTTATACAGTGTTATCCTACATTGTTGAGGTGGCAGAAGGTGTTCCAGTGTCATAATGATCATAACAAACACGCAGACTGGCTCCTACTGGGCAAGCAGAGTGTTATACAGTGTTATCCTACATTGTTGAGGTGGCAGAAGGTGTTCCAGTGTCATAATGATCATAACAAACACGCAGACTGGCTCCTACTGGGCAAGCAGAGTGTTATACAGTGTTATCCTACATTGTTGAGGTGGCAGAAGGTGTTCCAGTGTCATAATGATCATAACAAACACGCAGACTGGCTCCTACTGGGCAAGCAGAGTGTTATACAGTGTTATCCTACATTGTTGAGGTGGCTGAAGGTGTTCCAGTGTCATTATGATCATAACAAACACGCAGACTGGCTCCTACTGGGCAAGCAGAGTGTTATACAGTGTTATCCTACATTGTTGAGGTGGCATAAGGTGTTCCAGTGTCATAATGATCATAACAAACATACAGATCAGCTCCTACTGGGCAAGCAGAGTGTTATACAGTGTTATCCTACATTGTTCAGGTGGCAGAAGGTGTTCCAGTGTCATAATGATCATAACAAACACGCAGACTGGCTCCTACTGGGCAAGCAGAGTGTTATACAGTGTTATCCTACATTGTTCAGGTGGCAGAAGGTGTTCCAGTGTCATAATGATCATAAAAAACATACAGATCAGCTCCTACTGGGCAAGCAGAGTGTTATACAGTGTTATCCTACATTGTTGAGGTGGCAGAAGGTGTTCCAATGCCATAATGATCATAACAAACATACAGATCAGCTCCTACTGGGCAAGCAGTGTTATACAGAGTTATCCTACATTGTTGAGGTGACAGAAGGTGTTCCAATGCCATAATGATCATAACAAACATACAGATCAGCTCCTACTGGGCAAGCAGTGTTATACAGTGTTATCCTACATTGTTGAGGTGGCAGAAGGTGTTCCAATGCCATAATGATCATAACAAACATACAGATCAGCTCCTACTGGGCAAGCAGAGTGTTATACAGTGTTATCCTACATTGTTGAGGTGGCAGAAGGTGTTCCAGTGTCATAATGATCATAACAAACATACAGATCAGCTCCTACTGGGCAAGCAGTGTTATACAGAGTTATCCTACATTGTTGAGGTGACAGAAGGTGTTCCAATGCCATAATGATCATAACAAACATACAGATCAGCTCCTACTGGGCAAGCAGTGTTATACAGTGTTATCCTACATTGTTGAGGTGGCAGAAGGTGTTCCAGTGCCATAATGATCATAACAAACATACAGATCAGCTCCTACTGGGCAAGCAGAGTGTTATACAGTGTTATCCTACATTGTTGAGGTGGCAGAAGGTGTTCCAGTGTCATAATGATCATAACAAACATACAGATCAGCTCCTACTGGGCAAGCAGAGTGTTATACAGTGTTATCCTACATTGTTGAGGTGGCAGAAGGTGTTCCAATGCCATAATGATCATAACAAACAATAAGTATTCCTGGTTAAAATTTTGGGGAAACATTGCTATCTCATGTCTCAGGGAAATACTTCAATGCACAGACAAAAAAACTGCTTCAGGTAAAAAACAAGGGAAGTTACTATGACAATGTAAACATAAATGTTGCTAGAAAGGCGATATCAACATTATATTTCATGACATTCGCCTTTCCATGATGATCAGTTTACAGAGTAAACTTATCAAGGAACAGGATGAAAATCCCCCAGGTTGAAGTACTTACTCTTAACTTCGTCTATGAGTTTTAGAGTAGGGCAGTGTATTAACAGACAACGCCATCAGGTTCACAATGCTCAGGCATGACTGAATACATAACTGGATTGCCCAGCAACTGTCCCAAGCTCAGGCTAACCTACTGCTGGTAGTATTTAACAGTGCTGGAATTTGGTTTACCTGGGACGAAGTTCAATATCCTTTCAATGTACATGATACACATGTAGTGAGTGAGTTTTATTTTTACGCTGCTTTTAGCAATATTCCAATAATATCACGTCGGGGGACACCAGATGTAGTACATGTAGCAGATAGTTGTATCTGATTGGGTATATATTGTTAGCTGAATTTATTTTTTCAGCCATGCTTAATCTTATTTAGTGTTATAAATATTTTGTGTGTATGTGATATAATATGACTGACTGACTGAGTTTGGTTTTACAGTAGAGGACGTAACGTGTACGCGAGACGGTCCCCGCTACGCGTACAAGTGACTACCTGAGAGGGGTCACGATTCGCGTGACTGCCTGATCACAGACAGGGAAGTTCTGCATGTCACACAAAAACGCGTCTAAAAGTGTTATTTATGAAAATAATGAAACAAAATTTGCTACAGTCATTAATAGGTGTTCAAGTTATTGATTGACATGAATGAAAACGTGTAAAGAAAACATTAGATAGTCAAATTTTGACAAAAATGTGCAAAATTTAGGCAAAATTTGACAATATTGAACAGCGAATTTCACCTATGTGCATATTTTTCAGAAACTTACATTTAGTATTTTCTGAAAGCTCATTCATCGCAGATTCAAAATATATATGCAGCTTTCGAGGCACACCAACGCACACCCGTTTGTTATTGTGTTGAAACATGTTTACTTTCTTAAAAACTGCGCGAACCGTCTCGCGTAGAAGTGACTGGGAAAGCGAGTCATTAAGGGGAGGTAACTGATGCCTGACTAAATTGCTCTGTCAAAACATCCGTCTTGTGACTTGGACTGTCAGAAGCGTACGTACTATATATGGGGATATTTTTATTGCGTTACAACAAAGAGGATATAATAAATTAATACACATTTACGAATAATTTTTTTTTGTTCATACGGACTATATTATTTGGTGGAAGTATAATCATTGGAATAAGGACTAAGAGAGGTGGTCACTTCTACCAGTGTAAAAACAATGCGCCTGCGTAAGTTTTCAGTTTGCTGTTATATTAGTCGGTTTTTGACGACAATTTTCAACCATGTGCCGATTTCACCGAAACGTGATTTTAATATTTTCTGAAAGCTCGTTCAATGGAGATTTACCTCGTGTAAATAGTTTTTCATGCACACGAACGCACATAGGTGTGCCATCGCGTTGAAACATGTCTACTTTCCTCCCACTGCTCGTCATAGACATAGACAAACATATCGTCCTCGCAGACCCGTTACGCGTACGAGAGACGCCTTGCAGAAGCAAGTGCACGACTGTTTGGGAGAGGGTCATCCGTAGGCGTTGACTACCTGTCGATGGACATATTTCATCCAGTAGCACACAAACGTCTCTAAGTACAATTTATAAAAACCAAAAAATCAAACCCGAACATACGTTGACATCGAGAAGTACATACTTCATTGAGCTTTGACATATATATTTAATATCCCAGACATTTTTTAAGGAAATTATGCTAAGTATAAGAAGAAGTAGTCAGTTTTTGACGACAATTTTGACCTATGTGCCAATTTCACAGAAACATGATTTTAATATTTTCTGAAAGCTTATTCAATGGAGATTTACCCCATGTAAATACTTTTCCATGTACACGAACGCACATAGGTGTGCCATCGCGTTGAAACATGTCTACTTTCCTCCCACTGCTCGTCATAGACAAACAAACTGTCCTCACAGATCCGTTACGCGTACGAGAGACGCCTCTCAGAATCACGAGCAAAAGTAGTCACTTTTTGACGACAATGTTGATCTATGTGCCAATTTCACAGAAATATGATTTTAATATTTTCCGAAAGGTCATTCAATGGAGATTTACCCCATGTAAATACTTTTCCATGTACACGAACGCACATAGGTGTGCCATCGCGTTGAAACATGTCTACTTTCCTCCCACTGCTCGTCATAGACAAACAAACTGTCCTCACAGATCCGTTACGCGTACGAGAGACGCCTCTCAGAATCACGAGCAAAAGTAGCCAGATTTATACGACAATTTTGACCTATGTGCCAATGTCACACAAATAAGATTTTAATATTTTCTGAAAGCTTATTCAATGGAGATTTACCCCATGTAAATACTTTTCCATGTACACGAACGCACATAGGTGTGCCATCGCGTTGAAACATGTCTACCATCCTCCCACTGCTCGTCACAGACAAACAAACCTTCCTCACAGATCCGTTACGCGTACGAGAGACGCCTCTCAGAATCACGAGCAAAAGTAGTCAGTTTTATACGACAATTTTGATCTATGTGCCAATTTCACACAAATATGATTTTAATATTTTCTGAAAGCTTATTCAATGGAGATTTACCCCATGTAAATACTTTTCCATGTACACGAACGCACATAGGTGTGCCATCGCGTTGAAACATGTCTACTTTCCTCCCACTGCTCGTCATAGACAAACAAACTGTCCTCACAGATCCGTTACGCGTACGAGAGACGCCTCTCAGAATCACGAGCAAAAGTAGCCAGTTTTATACGACAATTTTGACCTATGTGCCAATGTCACACAAATAAGATTTTAATATTTTCTGAAAGCTTATTCAATGGAGATTTACCCCATGTAAATACTTTTCCATGTACACGAACGCACATAGGTGTGCCATCGCGTTGAAACATGTCTACCATCCTCCCACTGCTCGTCATAGACAAACAAACTGTCCTCACAGATCCGTTACGCGTACGAGAGACGCCTCTCAGAATCACGAGCAAAAGTAGTCAGTTTTATACGACAATTTTGACCTATGTGCCAATTTCACAGAAATATGATTTTAATATTTTCTGAAAGCTTATTCAATGGAGATTTACCCCATGTAAATACTTTTCCATGTACACGAACGCACATAGGTGTGCCATCGCGTTGAAACATGTCTACCATCCTCCCACTGCTCGTCATAGACAAACAAACTGTCCTCACAGATCCGTTACGCGTACGAGAGACGCCTCTCAGAATCACGAGCAAAAGTAGTCAGTTTTATACGACAATTTGACCTATGTGCCAATTTCACAGAAATATGATTTTAATATTTTCTGAAAGCTTATTCAATGGAGATTTACCCCATGTAAATACTTTTCCATGTACACGAACGCACATAGGTGTGCCATCGCGTTGAAACATGCCTACTTTCCTCCCACTGCTCGTCATAGACAAACTGTCCTCACAGATCCGTTACGCGTACGAGAGACGCCTCTCAGAATCACGAGCAACAGTAGCCAGTTTTATACGACAATTTTGACCTATGTGCCAATTTCACACAAATATGATTTTAATATTTTCTGAAAGCTCCTTCAATGGAGATTTGCCTCGTGTAAGTACTTTTTCAGGTACACGAACGCACATGGGTGTGTCATCGTGTTGAAACATATACATCTGAACTGACAGCTCTTCGCGTACAAGAGAGCAAGCGTATGCAAATAGATCACGTGACACCGGCTGACCCGGTGCGCAATATGCTGGCTCAATCAAGTGATACAACAAGTGGTAAGTAAAAATTCAGTGGACTACATTATCTATTTCCTAATGTTTTATATCATTGTCATCATAAACACATTAAGTATAGAAATACATATAACACAGAAACTAAAAAGCGACATTTAACAGATGTACGTATATGTGCAATGCATCTACCAAAATAAAAGAGAGAATATACGACATTGTAATTGCTATATTGATTACACCCTGCCAACAACACTCAAAAGATTATTTTATGATGTCACCAAAATTATATTTTCTTCTCTCTGTGTTGTACGGGATAGGTGTTTGCATAAGCCCGTGGCTTGTTCACCGATCCTCATTTCTTGTATTCCGAAATAAAATATGTTTAAACTAAAAGAGAGAAAAGCCGATGACAGTGTTCACAAGGACGCACAGCATCTTCAAATACTCTTCGAAGATTAGTCTTCGAAGTACAAGAATAGCTCCTCCTTACCAAAATATAACACTATATATGCAAAACACAATAACAATATCCATAATGTTATAAGTCGTCTATCAGTTGTTTTACAGACAAAATTTTGAGTATGTAATCATATCAAACAATTTTACTCTCCTTTTTTCGCTCATGAATATGTAATCTCTTCAATATTTGAGTGAGTTGCTGACTTAATCATGAGGGTACCGATCATGGCGATGTATCTGACGATGAAGAGATCGTCATCACGTGATCGGTTCAATTGGCAAAAGATGCCATTTCCATGAGCAGATTTTGCCCAGCTCCATGTCAACTGAAGATTTGTCACAACTGAATAAACATGTCTGTGTCCTTTCACAGTTTATCCAAACACAAACACGAAATGGAATAATTTGCAGTTAATTATGTGTTTTTAAGCGATAATAAAATATTACACCACGGACCATAAAAGCACCGTATGCAGGAAATTGCACAATCGCCGTGTCCACCAGACTGTCAGCCGGCTAAGCTGTCTGCAAGCCCATTATATGTATATACCCCGAAATAACGTGCTGTATTGCATCACACCTGTTGCAGGTCTCCAGCCTCCCACCTGTATATTCAGCGATATCCAACTGCAGTCATAAACTATGCCTGACCGCGTTCGGCCTTGTCTTTATTCCGGCTCAATCCTCGCAGGAAAACAGTGTCACGTGTGTGATGGAACGAATTGCGTAATCTAACTGAAATTTAATTGTGTTGCATTCTGTCAAAATATGTGCGAAGACAAATACAAGTAGCCGTACTGAAGAATTTTAAATATGCATTTTCATAATTATACCAAATACATACAAAACATTCAGTGAAGGGTTTATACATTTTCGTTTTTATAACAAATAATGCAATGCTCCCTGGAATAAATATATTTCTTCATTCTGCAGATGACTCCAGGCTGTCCAACCCAACATGCAGGACTGTACCCGGGGTTGGTTGTTTTCCACTGTCCATGCTGGCGTCCAGGAACGAAAACCTTTTCTGTTTCACGCAAATACATAGAATATATGTAAATAAAAAAAAGTATCAAATTTTACCTGAAGTTCATCTGATAACGTGTTTCGTTAGTTTTGTTGTAGAAAACGTATTTATGCATGTGTATATATTTCCGCGTCTGGCCGAAGTTACCTGTATAGGTACAGGGTAAGAGAAACAACATATTCTTACCTTTAATATACTGTAGGGGCTGGGGGAATGGGATAGTATCTTCCAGGATGATGCTTGTTAATAAAATCGCCGACGTCATAATACACATTTCTTTCAAAGATGATGATGATGATAATTCGTAGATTTGATTTAAACAGTATTATATTTCCACAAAGACATGTAATATACATTAAACATTAATAAATTACAAAAAGGAAAAAGGATCAGCAAATGCTTCTCCTAAAATTTGTAGATTTAACGTGAGCTTACTGACATAATGCGACACAAAGTGCCGATTTCTGAATGCATACATTAGGTACAACTTACTTATGTGCATCATCATTGTCAACTAATCATTTTCCGCGGGCATAGGGTGGTTATCAGGCCCTGGACCGTGTTTGCAGAAAACATCCTCAATTTGCAATAAGCAAACCCGTGATCAGTGAGCCGTTTCAGCGGCTCTCCAGAACCCATAAACAATTAGCGTCTAATTAGTTTGTTTTCTTCATAACTTCTCTGTGTCATTTTACAAACTGATGTATTAACAACAGAAAAGTGTTATAGACGCATCCCATATCACATCGTATATTCACGGTTCTAAAAAAAAATATCCATTTTTGAAACTTTGCTTTTAAGGGGTTTTAGCAACGTTCTCATTTGGTTGAAACAGTTTGCATAATATTCCATAAATGCTTCTGAAAATGTTATGTTTATCTGTTTGCGATATATCACAAACAAATAATAGTAATTAAAATACACCTGCCGTGTATATGCCGTATATATGTGAACCGTCAATACGATCGATATCGGTTCCAATGACACGGGCCAGGTTTACAAGTCTGTTTTCTATAATCGTCTTGAAAATGAAATAATGCACGCTGATACCAGTGAAGATATTCACAAAGATATGTATCATAGCCTTAATTCACACGTTAAAAAAAACGTTTTGGGATGTGTTTACAAAATCCATGTGCATGCCGATGAAACTGGGCGCTTCCGATAACACCTCACACATGAGGGCTTCAGGCTCCATTTGATTGGCTGAAACAGTGTCGCGCACGTTTGCAGGGTATTCTGTAAAACAGCATACACGGCTAATGCGAGCACAAGCTGACATGTATTCTCAGAGATCCAATATCGACACGTCAACAGCATGAGCTGTCGTCAAAAGTCAAAGAAACGGCGCTGCATTTTGATTTAACACTAACTTTGATTAGCACGAGATGTCAACTAAAACTGACAGTGACTTCATTTCGGATTCAGTTTCCGAATACACCATTGAGTCTCTTACACGCTGTAACAAGCAAAGACAACTTTTACGTTAGTATTGAATTGATAGGTTACTTTTACGATTACAAATACGTGAAATTTTGTGAGGTGAACAGGTAAGATTTCGTAGCTGTGTAATGCCGGAATCAAGACACTATGTACAGTTCGGGTAGCCGAGACATGCATCATGGGACCCCTCCATTAACGCGACAGGTAATGTTATCGGTATTGGGATTATGAACGCTTATTGACATTTGGCATTTTATATATATTTTCGGTTGACTGATGTTTTATCTTCAATTCTGTCGCACATAGTCGCAACTCGTTCAACACGATCACAATATACAAACCATTGTCAAACGTTTACTTAGGACAATCTAAACTAGTTTAAATATTAAAAACTATTTAGGAATTGAGATCAGTAATATCATTTTAACCAAAACATCTGAGACTTCTATTCATTTGGATACACGATAACAATAATTCATTCCGCTTTTTAAGAAGCGAGCCGTGTGCTGTATTTGCAGGTGAAGGTACACAATACGTCACTTCCGGAAAATATGCAAATGACTTTATAGTTGTTTGCAGGATTACTCTTGACGAAGTAAGTTTTGATTCATGCAAGATGCAATGGCGGTAGAGGTTATATTAGTTTCAAAATGTTCCAGAACTTACTGCAAAGATGAATACTTTAACATTTCTAAAATTAGCCATGACATCCACTAAAATAAATCACTTTTTCAAATACGATTAATTATTTTTACGTAACTTGCATATGTAAACAACAGACCCTGGGCGTGGTGTTTCTTTCCGAGAAACCTGTTTATTCACGACTGTCAAGTAACCACCACGCTTGGTGATTTTACGGGACGCTTTAATCACCCCGCACCGTGTTCGCACCCAATCCAGTTGGTTCCACGGTGATTGAATTAATTAGGGTCAAGCGCTTCAGTTAGTACCGCGGAGCGCACCCGTCTCGCGTACACGAGACGATAGGCCGTCTTTTGTTAACTGAACTAAAAGGCCATTCACTGTAAGATTGACATTTAGTCCCAGAAATTATGCTCTTTAAAAATATATTTATCTACCTAACAAATCCAAATGGAGCCCAGGACAATCCTTAATTCCTATAGCTTAGGCAACAGGGACTTGTCAAATCATCTAGGCTTGAGTAGGACTCCTGTTTGATATATCCTCCAGGGTCTGGGAGACCGACCAATCCACTGTCCACAGATAGCCAGCAACACAGGGATGATACAGAACAGAGCTACAACTACCTAGTAACCAAGCCACCAATCAGAGACCAGCTAGTGACTACAGTAGACTAACGCTTAGTGCCTGAAAAAATATAATTTTGATAGTAACAAATAAACCCATTCAAATTGAAAAGGAGCCCCAGTGAGTTGGCAGATTCAGGCTGACCGGAGCCTGAGCCTGAACCTGAGGAAATCTAGACTTGCTTCATTTAGGGCTTTAGCATTGCGGGAAGGGCTAGGCAGTAGGGAAAATAATGTGGTTCGGGACTGTGAGACAGACTATGACTACAGGTCTGTGGTATGTTTGTGAATCAGAACTACAGTGTCAAGTCTCTCAGATGACAGAAATGAGAAGTCGTCACTTCAAGAACATGAGGGCATAAATCACACTGATACTTTAGACACTTAAACAGATACTGTGGCCTAACGAAAAAGTTCAACTGAACAATCATGGAGACACTCAAAGAACACATGGAGGCCACAGCCATAATTAACATGGGGCCAAATTTGGGAGTAGAAGATGTAATTGTGGACAAAGATGGACTTCTTTGAAAAGATTACGTAACAACACTGTAGTCGGAACTTCATCCTATGAGCTGCTGGGGCATTGTAACTATACAATACCCTTTCACACCCCACCGACTACCAAGACCCTCCCACACCAGTGGTGGCAGTGGGCAGGGTGGGAAAACTTAGAGTGGATATACCACCATAGGTAACACTTACAATATGCTATAATCATTGACCATGCTTCAGTAGGTACATCTCCTAGCACAGTAGGAGCCCCAATTGTCAATGGAATACATGTTCAACTACCATCAAACAGCTTTATGATCCTCACCTCAAGTAGATTATTCAATGGGAAAGTATGTGAAATATACTTTAAATCATGACTACCCTATCATATTGATCACCATCATTCACTCCAAGGGAAAGGATTTGACATATGGCTTAAACATATTTTCATTCATGAAAATGAATTGGGATTAGTGACTGACTGACTGAGTTTGGTTTTACGCTGCTTTTAGCAATATTCCAGCAACATCACGGCGGGGGACACCAGAAATGGGCTTCAAACATTGTTCCCATGTGGGGATTCAAACCCGGGTCTTCGGCGAGACGAGCCAACGCTTTAACCACTAGGCTACCCCACCGCCCCTGGGATTGGTGAACATGCTTGACAGCTTACATTAACAATTTGACATATGTATCAAAGGAGATTTCCACAAGCTTTTTAAGCAAAATAACAGACGTATTGGCAGCCCTTAACATAGTAAAGAAAAATATGAATATGTTTGCCTACAAGACATAAATCCCTTATAACAGGTTTCCCATGTGTAGTGAATGCACCAATATCAAAGGTCAGATATGCACATACTTATCATGACAGATCTCCCGGTGATTTACATAGAGATGGGGTTGGAAGTAGTTTTATATGTACTTTAGAATAGCCATACACCTTTGTAAAATCACTCAGCGCTCAACCTGACAAGCATGAGTTAGTCTGCTGTGCTACGAACATAAGGAAGAGGCCATTCACACACATAGGAGCTGTGAGTAATACTGTGTCAAAACACACAGGTGAAGATATACACTTAAATGTTCCAACTTCACAAAAGGTTTTGTGACTCAAAGCTATTTTCAGTGGGGTATGAGAGCATTTATCTGTAGGTTTTATGTCGTGTCAATAGGCCTTATAATTTACACGACACCTGTATAATTATGACTGTTATTTATCCCTTTCCCAGGCTGGGAAACATCTTATGACTGAGATCTGCCTGAGGGGTAGAAGGTGTTGGGTGGGTTCTGCTGGTAGTGTCACATGCACATATACTATGTCCTACAATGCTTAATGGAAACAGGAACACAGCAAGTATAGAAGAAAAATATAATAATATTCCAAAAGGTTAGAAACATTAACATAATAACAGAATTTCGAATTTCCATTATCACTAATTATGGACATATATGAACAAAAAAAATACCAGAAACATTTCACAGGTTGGCCATATCATATTTCTGAATGGGCAGTTACCATGGTTACCATTAAACGATGTTAATAACCATTTCATCATTACCAGAACTACACAGAGGCCATGGCTTTAGCTACTGCATATTGACAACACAATGATATTCCTGATTTATATTTCAAGCTCAAATTAGTATCTGTGAATTGTGAAAACTTCACTGAAACAACTACCACAACCTCTGTAACAACAGGGGTGGAAATAACCCATTGCCCGATGCCCCAGTCCAGTGGGTTTTTTCTGTCGGGCTAGCGAATTTGTATGTCACGCAATATTCCAGCAATATTATGGCAGGAGACACTAGAAGTAGGCTTCACACATTGTGCCCATGTGGGGAATCAAACCCGGATCTTCAGCGTGACGAGAGAACACCATAACCACTTGATTACCCCACTGCCCCTGATACATCAGTAATTTTTTCTATTGTGTAATTCAATCCCAGATCAGTCGCTTTTTGTATAGTTCGCAACTAGAATAGAGCATCCTGTCAATGGAAATGCTAACAACAGCAATGATCAACGAGCATCCAAATGCCATGCTTCCGCAGTGTAGGAGACACAAATGGAAATATAATTAAAGGGTTTTCAATTGGACAAATATAAGATTGTATTATTCACGACCTGTGCAGAGATTATTGATCCTCGTTTTGTTGACTATTTCCATATTGAGTGCTGAATTGCATGTTTAATATCAGCCTGACAACACTGTCAATCAATGATCTAAAAAACCGAATTAAATACACAATGGCTGGATGTGCTCAAAAGACAAAATCTGATATAAATTAAAATCAAATTACCTGGTATTTTTAAGATAGATAACTAAAACATTTTATCAGTGGTTACCTGACACACAAGGAAGATATACAATTACAGAACCAGGACATAAAAACAAAACAGGGTTTTACTGAATGATGTCATGTAAGGTGTGTTGATCGAAGTTGGATGAACTTCTTGGATGCTATGTTTTCCTCTATTTTCCATTGTAATTCCAAATATTAAGATAACCATAGATGAGTTCGTTTCTTCCATTCATTCAGTTATAGACTCAATGGTTCCCTGGATTGGCAAACAGTACATTCAATAATTTGGACCCATCATATAATATTTACTGGAACATGGCATAAAATACATATACATTTGTATATTACTGGCAGTTACCAATAAATGAAAACACTGTAAGTGGTAGGCTTTTCTAAAATCATATACCAAAGAAATGTGTAAATGAAAATAGTGGCAAACATTTTACAGTGGCTCCCATCATTCAATATGTTAAAATACACAGAAAAGTATATACATTAATGAACTTTTATGATAACATCTATTAACATATTTTCTTTTTCGATACAATACACAAATCCAAACATTGTATCCATGGATAGATTTATTGTTCATGACAATCACAGTATTATCATTTGTTCAGACTCTTATTTACACACCACTGTCACATAGCTGAGAAACTGCTGAGTTTGGCGCTAAACAACAAACAATATAAGATTTCCAGTATAATTATGTAACACCTTGTGTTTGTTGTGCCAGAGACCATATACCGGTATATGGTCTCTGGTTGTGCCACGCCCACAAGTTAATGGTAAACACACTGAACCTCTGTTTTAAACTTTATAATTCCATGTCAACATGTGATATGTTTCAATACCGCCTTGCTCTGGAACCACACCGAGGGCTTGATTTCAGTCTCGTTGGTTGCTGCCGTCTGGCAGTCTCACTCTCAGACTTCCAGGCTTGGCTTATCACATCTCTGATATTTGGCAGCCAGCACGAAAAAAATATATCATTGGCATTCCGAGTATCCCATACTAAGCACTTCCAGAGTATCAGGCCATGGCAGTCCGAAATGCACGTGTAAGGAAACATATTCCTCAAGCCGAGAAACGCATTTCAACATACAAACCACTTGTTCCTGTTACGGAGCGCAATGGCCTATGTGCAGTAATTTCAAACCAAAATATTCTGGGTCTACATCGGGAGCTTTTCAAAGGGGTTAACGCTGATGTAGTGATGGTATCGACTTAGGATGTGCTGTATGGTATGTACACTTACCTTGAGAGTATTCCGTGAGTGTTATAGCCAGTAATTCACCCGTGGAGGAGACTCCACGATGTGAACAATGGACGACCGTACTGATATCAACAGTACTCTTCCATGTCCTCGCTGTCAGGCCGCATTGAGCGCCGGTGATCTCATCACAAGTAACGGCACATTTCATTGGCCGATGTAACAGGGCTTTAACCAATCAACGAAGGCAAAGTATCAGGGAGGGGCCAGGAGCTCTACACTCAAACATGGAGATGAATGAAGCCTGAATGTATTGCTCCACTTTTGGAGTAAAATATTGACACAACCGTCACGCAACGACGTATTATTTCCAGGAGCAATTGCCGTCAATTAAAGAGTAATAAAAGCTAGCAAATACCAATCTAACCGTTTAGATGCATACTTTGTAAGATTGTTAAAATATTTCATACATTTCAGACTCAAGCTGAAGAGAACACCTGCCAAAGAAAATATATTATTAATTACCCAGAATATTTTTAATGACTACGAGAAGAATACTGTATATTATTTTTGCAAGACTAGTGTACATAGCTCCTCGAATCACATAAAACCGTTGAAAGTAAATATAGATGACATGATTATTCTCTTGGTATTCAAACATAGACGATGTACCTGGTATCAATTTAGTTGGGTATCAAATCCTTTGGGGCATAATTCTTCCACAAACATTCCATGTGCGCGCGTTCGCTGTTTTCTATATCTGGCTCCGCCGAATCCCACGTGGGAAAATATGTTTGATTCCAGTGAGCATGCTGATGGCGTTATACGCTGGGCGAAATCTTTACATAGCACTATGGGAGAAAACTCACCCATCTCCCTGTTTGACATTACAGCATTAACATACTGCCCCGGTTAAATAAATGCACTTAATGCGGTTCCGGATAAATCACATACACTTCTGTTTCTTATGGTTTAGATGATGACCTGACCCGAATATTCTGCCCTAGTTACCTACCCCGTACAGTGTTACTTCTCCTTTACCTCGACCTAACATATGTCACTTGAATACACAATGCCATTTTGAAAGTGGTCAAATGTAACATATGCTATTTGGGGATCACACTTTCTCAGTAAAGTACTGATTCTAGTACTTTGGTTGGGTTGGATGGGACTCAACCCAACAAAAGTACTAGAATCAGTACTTTACTGAGAAAGTGTATTCCCATGTTACATATGCTACCTACAGCTATGTACTCATAGGTTAAATACCGGGACGACCATCCATTTCCAAATGATCTTCGTCATGTGTAACCTCTGTATGATATGTGCCTGTCAACAGCCGCAGTTCGGATAGCTAAAAACGAATGTCCACCATATATTGCGAACAGATGTTAAGAATTTCTTTGAGACCTTTCTGGCTTTTACAGTAACATGTACCTTGATCTTTATGGCGCCACTGGTGGCCCGGTAGCCCAGTTTTCATTGGCGGCGCTATTCGTTGTACATATTTACAGCTTTACAAGCATCCGATGTTCGAATCCCTTTCTTCGACCTGATTACCTCCCCTTGAGGTCAGTTCGTAGCTCAGTTTTGCCCAAATCATGCAGACATACGTCATGATATAAATACTGTTATATACTGTTCAAGGGTGTGTAAAACATGTCTATAAACTAAAGCTATATTCCAAGTTTATATTTACATACATAACGTACACTTCATGTGATACATGACATTACACAACGCAATGTGACGGGAGTAAACCAAGCACAGCTAAAATAATTGTACTTGGGTCATTAAATTGTGAAAAAACACCCACAATATGTTCCAAGTAGAGATAAATCATACTGGACAATCCCGCCGAAATTCTTCAGATTACATAAAATGAATCATGGCCTTCAGTAGAGTCCTACCCATTATCATAAATCTATGTGTGAAGGGGGTTTACGAGTAGCAGAGCGGAAAAAACCAGGATTACCGAGCAGTGATATATACCAAGGTGGAACTCATATATCTCAGACCCAGAAACAAATACATGTATAGCAAAGAAAGCCCATGCAAGTCGGGAATATGTGGCAAATGTATATTACCACAGAAGAAAGTCTCTGGTCTTCTTTTCATGACATTTTATGATTACAATTAAGGAACCCTTTTCTGTAAAATGTTAATTTGAGAGACTACATGTTAGTCTACTGTTTGACCCTCATCGCTTCCATGTCCGCCTTCATGTTGGATGCGTGTATATGTTTCTTCGTGATGTGTGTAAACGTCGTTCGTGTAGCATCGCCCCAGACCAAGACGGTGTCAACGCCAGCGTGAATTACGTCTCAACTTTCGAGTCAGTTGACGTCATAACTTCATAACTTCTAGAATTATATCCATACGAACACTTTCACTTGCAAACCAACTTGCCTGGTTTTCACGTTGTACAGTTTCTGACACGTTCACATACGTGTAAGGGCTGTGGGGTAGCCTTGTGGTTAAAGCGTTCGCTTATCACGCCGAAACCCTGGGTTTGATTCCCCACATGGACACAATGTGTGTAGCCCATGTCTGGTGTCCCCCGCCGTGATCTTGCTGGAATATTGCTAAAAGCGGCGTAAAACCAAAATAACTCACTCACTCACACACGTGTAGAATACAACAGGTACAGAAGCTCACCTTCATTGGTTTCTTAACCTATGAAATGTTTTTGTAGTCATAAACATATTCACACACACACATCATAGAGAACAAAACGTACTAACGGGCGCACGGACAGACAGTGAAATAGGTGCGGCATATGTTTACACGGGCGAGGGAAGATTGGAGAAACAGATAAGTATTTGTTATGTACATTTACAAGGACGAATTCCTGAAGAATGGGCAGATAGACAAACATGAGTGCTTTCAGTTCCGAGATATGGCCTTGCCTTTTCATAAGTCAAGTGATCGGTGACCTATTCACACCTGGGAACGAGCGAGTTTTACGCCGCTTTTAGCAATATTCCAGCAATATCTGCGGGACACCAGAAATGGGCTTCACACATTGTACCCGGGTGGGGAATCGAACCCGGGTCTTCGGCGTGACGATCGAACGCTTTAACCCTACCTCCCCCCACTTAGGAACTTCAATAGCACTGTCAGGTGGATGTAAGTACTATGGTTGCTTTGGTTTTCTAATAAACACGGACACGTTTGTTGTAAAATACATTTCCTAGTTTTTCCTGAAGATGCACCACTATTATTAACATGTACCGCGTAACGCGTCTGTGGAGGCGATATGCCCGTCACATATATCCTAATGAAGATGCTAGCTGGAGATTACACCTGTGTAAGTGGAAGCTATGCACTGAGCACTGAGTAAATAAGATGCGCTGATTAGTTAACACGGAAACAAAGCAACGTGTCAGCCAGGCTTGATAAACCTGCAGTGCGAAATAGCTTCGTCGAGGATCTGTATCTAAGAATAGACAGGAGATAGGGGACAACTGTTGTTGCCATGACACACTGTACAAAAATCGTGGAAGACGAAGAAGAGCTCGTGTCTTGAACATACTGCATAAAGATGTTCCAGTGATTGACATCTTTAGCGTCGATCCACGCAATTGGCAGATGATGACAGTCACCTCTGTTGCGAAACAGTGGTTCCTGGGGGCGTTTGTGACATTTAATATTGTGTACATTTCGTATCGTGCAGGTTTTAATAACAAAAGACAAGAATTATCACTCCACATCAAATTGTTGCTTTTGTAAACAGTGCAGTTTAGAGTGAGTGAGTTTAGTTTTACGCCGCTTTGGGCAATATTCCAGCAATATCAGGGCGGGGGACACCAGAAATCGGCTTCACACATTGTACCGACCGAATCGAACCCGAGTCTTCGGCGTGACGAGCAAACGCTTTAACCACTAGGACACACACACACACACACACACACACACACACACACGCACGCACGCACACACACACACACACACACACACACACAGAGAGGGCAGTAAAGAAGCCTAAAACGTAAGTACTGGCATGGAAGAACTGTCAACTGTCTTCCTGTGTGAGATATGAATACCCATCTATATTTAGAACATTCCATGGAAGGTCATATGTACATGGTGGTATTCTTCAACACCTCATATCCTCTGTGGTCACATAAAGATGACCAGATAGCATAAGGGCAGCAATTATGTTATACAGACGTGCTGTAATTGTAATATAAACGTATAGGCATTGTGTCACGTGAACGACTTATCGCTACATATGTCCAAGCTTGGGTACAGCTCATTGTTCCCGGATTTACAAATCTGCCCCAAATGTCCAGTACTTGAGCCGTGTGATACAAGTGATAATCTCCTGGAGTGATGCGAGCTGTTATTACCGGCGACAGACGTGGATCACGGGGTTAACCTGATGACCTGATATGGATTATGTAAAACAATGTGAATATTACTATAACCATGAACAACATTATACTCATTAAAGTACCTTTGAAGTAGTCCGCTGATATTGTTGGTGAGATGTGATTACGTATAATATACTAGGCGTAAAAAAGTGTTGTGTCACGTGCACATTTTTAATTTGTTTTTTTTTAGAAATTTCTAAAGTGATATATATTATATCAGTCAGGGCATGCCTACATAAGGATAATGCGTCATAAGAAGATCAAACGACTAGCTCAGTGTGTTACCGATGTCAGATAAATGTCACGGGGAGATAACTCTGTTGTCAAACTCTACTGACATACAAATGCCACTGTGAATACGTCCTATGTGCCTGACCACACGACCCGTATGTGGTTCTGTCCAATTCGAAGTTACACTTCCATCTCCAACACTATCGGTCGGTGGGATAGCCTAGTGGTTCAAGCGTCCGCTCTTCACGCTGAAGGCCCGGGTTCGATCCCCACATGGGTACAATGTGTGAAGCCCATTTCTGGTGTCCCCCGCCGTGAAGTTGCTGGAATATTGCTGAAAGCGGCGCGTAAAACCATTCTCACTCAGACACTCCAACACCATCATGACATTGTCATATCATTGTCACACCATTGTCAGCCTCTTACCTGTATGGTGACCAGTCTGGATATTTCGCAGTCCTCGTGGCCGCCGTCGTAAACACGTTTGAGGTCGTCCTGCTTCCGCCGGAGCCACCTCTGTATGCCGACGATGGTGGTGTTGAGGTATTGAAGCTCCTCCTCAGGGCTACGGGACAGATCTGAAAACAGACGGAGGACAATAGAAATCGAATCGACAATAGAAATAGAAAGCTTGGCGTTTTTGACAGTGTAAGCAAGTTTAATTCAGTTCGGTAAAACACGATTAACTTAAATGATATTATCCATATCAATGTAGCAATTTTACGTTAACTCAATGTATCCCAAATTCCTAGCGGTTTCTCTCTATAGCGTCTGGATGTGTGTAGCAATGAACAATATATGTGATCGGAATCTGTCTTTAACACTGTCTGACAAACAACGTATACACCGTCTACATACTTCCCCGAAGTGATTTAGGCAATCAATAAAACTTCGACCAGTTTCTTTGTAGTTGTATCCGAGTTCATAGCTTATTCAGAAGTAATATAGCCCATATGCCCAAGTTACGCATTGATGTGTTCAGAATAAGAAAGTAAATAACATATAAAGTATATACTATAATGAAGAAAGTCTCACCAAGCTTAATATATATAACCTCATAAATGCTTTCAGATAATTGCATTTGTTGATAGTATAAGCACGTTAAGTTTAATGATTGTTGGATATTCAGAACGTTTTAAAGGAATGTTAAAGTGCTTGATATTTATTATAAACGAACAAGAAATGCTATTCAACCCCTGTACATGGCAGTTTGCAGATATTACACAATCTCTCCTTTCTAGCTTCTCCAATATACCAGTTTCTACTGCTTGTTTTTGAGAACAGATCTTCTCTAAACAAGAATACCTCTATATAATACACACATAGATGACTATATGAGTCAGAAACGGAAATGCGTTAATGCTACTTGCCAATCTTGGTGATTCGAATTTTCAGTTAACCTCCTTTTCTAGAACCGTTTCATTTCGAACAGCCTGAACAAATCCGAATCTATAGACATGTCATGCATGATTAATCCTGGATGTCCAACTTGTACAACCATTACTTACCATTTGTTCAAGCATTTTGTAACATTTTTTGTCATAACGATCATATGGAACAATCAATATTACTTTGACCGGCTATATTGGCGCAATAGATTTATTGATTCTTTGGGTCATCTGTAAGTGGTACTACAATGGGATGTTTCTATTCCATTTACAATGACACGTCTTGCTTCAGTGAAACGCCAAATGCAAACAGTCGATGGCTTCAACTCAAAACAGATCTATTTACTCAATAGCAGTCATTGGGATTTTCAGAAAGATTTACAACTGTACACAATGTTTATGAGCAAACGGTGCACATCACGGTTGAAATCATATTATTGTAAAAAAAGATATATATGACAAAATATACTGATACAATTTTATAAATAAATAAAAAAAATATATACTGATAAATTCCACTGATATAAATATTGTATCACCTAGCGTGTTTCGATGGCCTTGACCAATACTATTGTAAATATCGATCTGATTAGCCTCTTTATTACCCAATGCTGCAAGCCGTGCCGAGACAACCAGGCTGTGAAGGTTGTCTACTCATGTATGACTAATGGATGTGGACAGGGGCGGTGTTAGCATGTTGAAACACTCAGCTTCCATTCATGTAATGCAGTGCTACAGTCGGATTTTCACGCCCAGGAAGATCGTGATTGTCTCCGGATTGTTGCTAAGTGGATATGACAACCGTATGCTGCTTTGCTTTTAGAGCTGTGAGTTTCCGCGCCGTTGTGAAAAAACTAGTGTTATAACTAGTTACTGACAATCATTGTTCATTTTCATTGATGGCCACGTCGAGTGGATGATATACCCAATTTGTAACACTTAATGAAATCATTTAAAACTATTTTTCATTGAAATTAAGTCTGATCGTAAAGGGAGATAAATCGTGCACATACAACGTTCAGCAAGCGTCGCCCTAAAACTATAAAACCAACCAACGTTCAGCAATTCCTCGGTTGAATTATTTTTATAGTTTATGCGTGTCTCGATTACCGTTGATGCCAATGTAGTTATTATGTATGATCACACGTATGTTTTGTATAATTTGTGTGCCCCAAATCCATTAATCAGAATGAATGAAACATTTATTTGATTTGCATGATTTCTATTCATTTTCACGAAAGCTGGCTGATAAATGCATTTCAGCATTTTGTAGGAATATAGATGCAGTCCCATTTGTTGCAGGTACGAAGTAAGAGTGATTGAGAGAGAATGGTTTTAACCCGTTTTTTAGCAATATTCCAGCAATGCCACAATGGGGAAACCAGACACTGGCTTCACACATGGAACCCACGTGGTCAATCGAACTCACGCCTGTGGTGTAACATGCGAACACTTTAGCACATATACTATCCCACAGCCCCACTATAGTAACAAACGATTCTAATTCCGCCTTTAAAGTCCAAAAGTACGATGGACATTCGGGAAAAGAGCACTGGTGACGCAGCAAAAATCTGACGATCTGAAGTTACGTCTGTTCATGATATGACATACCGTCACAATCAACGTATCCCAACATGGAGTAACGAGTAACAGGTGACGATAACGAGGTCCCATTAGAAGGTATACCACTTTGCAATTTGGATTACGTTGGGAAATAATTAGTATAGACTCAATGGTCTGGGTCGAAGGGCAGGATGTTTGATAGCATGGTTACTCCCTCAAGCAGGGTTTGTGTTGACCTTTGATCCAGACTGTAGGAAGGGCTGACCGCCAAGGCCTCTCGTGAGACGACATATGTTGACGTTGATTCATGCCGAATTTGATGGCTACCAATACATTATTAGTAAAATGACACACACGTCTTAGATGAACCATGTGTATATAACCGATTGTACTTGATAAAGAATCGAAACCCTGTAGTTATCTAGGTTGTGTGTATGTCTCACGGTCACTGAACCGCATTAGTTTCCCTTCCCCCAGCACACTTTGCAAAGCAAGAGTGAGTGAGTGAGTTTAGTTTTACGCCGCACTCAGCAATATTCCAGCCATATGGCGGCGGTCTGTAAACAATCGAGTCTGGACCAGACAATCCAGTGATCAACAGTATGAGCATAGATCTACGCAAATGGAATACGAAGACACCCAATCACGTCAGCGAGTCTGACCACCAGATCCCGCTTGTCGCCTCCTACAAGCATGGGCTGCTCAAGACCAATTTTAACCTGGGTCTCCATGGATCTGTAACGGCTGGGGAACATGTAGATATAACCAATTGTACTTCATAGGGAATGAAAACCTAGTAGTTGGCTTGGTTGTATGTATGTCTCACGGTCACTGAACCGCATTAGTTTCCCTTCCCCAAGCACACTCTGCAAAGCAAGAGCCCTGAATCAAGCAAATTTAGGTTTTCCTGAGGTTTTCCAATTTAAATGGTGCTATTCGTTTCTATTAAAATGATGACTAAGCGTTAGTCTACCTCGTAGTCAACACACGTAAGACCCGGCGCCCCAACAACACTATCTGCATGAAAATGAGGGGCTATTCAAATAACAACATAGAGGCATGTTTTTTTCTACTTGAGCAGTCCGAACGACCAGCGATGACACCCGGTTCGTATCCTAAACCCCTACCGGAAGCATCACCCGCGTGTGAAGGTCAAGGTCATCGTACAGTTGGCCCACAAACTGCGCTGTGACCGAAAGACCTACATCTTGGATGTTCAATTTGAATTCTGTGCTGTAACGTATTTGAAATCGGTAATTAACAGGAACCTATTTATTAACGCCTCGATAATAATCTTTTATCAATAACTTGCAAAAACATTACCTCTGTCAGTACCCTTACCGTGTTTCTGTTAGAAATAGCAAAGAGAATATCTCATTGACAAATATTTGATCTCGCAGAAAAATGATCAATTTTCATTAACAATGCTTGTCAAGAGTGGAAGTGAAATGACTTTTTTCATAGCTTAATAGTATTGTCATAGAATATTAATCAATATTAAACAAACCCAATGGATACATGCTAGCTTGGGGACATGAATGTATTCCTGGAGAAGGCTGACCTAGTTATCGTCATATATAATAATGGCTTATTGCGTCTGGTGAAGGCAGAATCCAGTTCTCGAACTCTCGACTTTCAAAAGGTCTATTACATATAGCACGGATCATTGAATCAGTGAATTTGCTTTAACGTCGGTTTTTGCCGGCTACACCAGGGCGTATCAGCTCTATGTCAGGGAAGCCGGCTACACCAGGGCGTATCAGCCCTATGTCAGGGAAGTGGAAGTCAAGCGTGCCTAAGACAAGTCATGAGCACATACGGTGCAAACGCAGAAACATGATAATCAGGACGAGATTCAGAATCATCTATAGGTTTCCTGCACGCCTAAGGGGGGTAACTCTGCATGCACCTAATGAAATGGGAGGGGGTACTGGAAACTGAAAATACACGCACTAAACCGACCAAGTGGGTAAAGGACAAGCTGAATTTTAAAAAAAACGTCATTTTCGTACTTGTTCGCAATCGTGTGAAAGAACCCACAGATGGCAATATTATCGGTCACCTTTAGCTTATCACTGTAGTCTGTAACTCAGCGTTCAATAAAGCAAATAACAGCGATAAGACGATTAATAACAACATGCAATGAATGATCAACATCTAAAGAACACAAAACGTGCAGATTGCTCTCCATTTCTACCTGTCAGTTGAAGCAACCTTTGATCCCTGTCCGTCCTGATCAAACACGGTTGATAACCACAATAATTCCCAGGCAGTAGCCGATGTCCAGTCTATACCATCGGACATGCCGATCGACACCATCACCCTATCACAAATACGGCTTATAATTTCGTTTTCCTGTTAGTAGCTATTTTGAGATTACAGTTATATACTGATGGCGGTATGTCAATCAGGTTATGTTCATTGTCACGCGATAAGATGAGGAGAAAGGAATATTGCACGGCAGCTGTCTTTTGATGACCAGGGATCTAGATCTATATATACCTGGATTTTCTAAGGGATTATCAATGTATGTTTGGTCCACGTCAATAAACGGTATCATTGTTCCCGGATCAGCAATACGTCGGGAAAGTGGTGTAGGTTCATAGACACGAATTCAAATGATTGAGAGCAGTTAGTCTTTAACTTGTATCAGGGAGACTATATAACAGAGTATCCCTGCTTGTATTAATCAGCGTTGTGCGGGTAGCCTAGTAGCTCGTTACGTTAGTCACATCGAATACCTGGGTTCGATTCCCACATGGGCACAATGTGTAAAGCCCATTTACGGTGTCCCCTGCTGTGATATGCAGGTATATTGATAAAAATACCTTCACTGGCGGACTGACTCCAGTATTTTCAAGTTCAGTTGTCAATAAATGCTGTTATTGATCCCTAACTTATATACTAGGTGTCGAGAAAGTAGTATGCGTGGAGACTACCATGTAAATAACCAATTAACGTAACATTTTGTTATGAACTTATTCATTATTCCTTTCTAAAGAGACAATAAGTACTATTTTGCTTCTTGTTGTTGTAAATATTTCAGATGGAAATACTGTACTCCGTTTTTCATTGACTTGCAATTGAGACCAACCTTCATTGTCTTCCATTTTGAAGTTGATTATCGGTACACAAAACGGAAAGTGGGTATAGAAATTAGGTATACATTTCGTTTGTTGATTTGAGGGAGGTTTATGGAAACTGTGTTTCTCCTAAATACCGTGTAATTGGATGTATAGATCCTTTCAATCCGATGCCTTTCCCTGATTTGTTGACTCATTACTAACGGTAAACTAATGGCAACCGACCACACTTAACTCGGAGCAGACGACAAATAGAGAATGCGGTGCCAAGCCACGAGACTAGCTCATTGTCCAAACACAATGGATGGTGGCGATGATATCTGCTCCATCGAGCTGGACAGGTCATTTGACCGGTCAAGGCATTAAGATCAATGGCGTTGGGAAAACATGGGAAAATGGGGGAGAACATGCATGTTGCCCGAAATCTCTATCGACTACTCGTGGCAATAGCCGAACCAATTAATGCTGTCAATCATGAAATTAATGCCAGCGTGAACTAATGCGGAAACTGTAGTATCCCTTGCCGGCATCAACAGACTGACGCATCTCACATATTGGAGTTAGTTATCATGTCAGATTCATTGCTCAATATCAAACTAATCTTACTCGAAACTCTCTGGTAACCCAGATTAACTGTCCTTGAATTAAAAGGCCGCGTCACTACTACGTGCTTATAAATACGACACCTTTTGGTGAAACACCTTGAACCATATTCCACTGTACCTAACTCGATATGATCCCGATGGTGGACATCCTTGTAAAGAATCCCCCCCAAGAAGCGTTGCCATGGAGCGGCGTGTGCTCCAAGTGGATATAAAGGTATCGTTTACAAGAATACAAGTTCGTAGGCGGATTGCTGAAGTACAAAATCAATACAAATTGTGGCACGAGATCGATCAAATTCACGTCTACCTCGTAGATTAGGCAATTATACAATCGTTCCCTAAACTCAATTGAATGTCATACTTAATTCAGGCATAATCCTTTGTCATAAACAAATAGCATCTCAAACGTTACTGCACGTCATTGAATGACGGTTCCTATGTTTAATTTATGAAACTAGAACCATGGCTATTTAATCACATGACCTAAATAATTACCAGGTGTATCATACATAAGTCACGTGATTCTCATGACATACGGCGTTAAGACGCTGAAAATGGCGGTCCATGATCACAGCGGTTACACCAGTCCCTGAGCAATTACCCAATACATTACCATCACCAAGTGTCTGCCTGTGCAATTTCGTTGCAGATTATGTGACGCTTATACCGTCACAGTGACGACACATTTCAGACACGAGCCTGTTTGAAGTGACAAGGGGCAATTATATTTATGTGGCTTCCCAGGATTATATGACACATATGTACAATCTGTGCCTTAAAAACAAGGCCGTGGGGTAGCCTAGTAGTTAAATCGTTCGCTCGTCATACTGAAGACCCGGGTTTGATTCCCCTCATTAGCACAATGTGTGAAGCCCATTTCTGCTGGAATATTGCTAAAAGCGACGTAAAAGCAAACTCACTAACTCACTTAATCTCAATGTTTAATGTTAACATTATGTCTTGCCATAATGGTGAGGTGAGGTGAAATTGGGTTTAAGGTCGTGCTTGAGAATATTTCGCTCATATGACGACGTGCATGCGTGTGTATGTGTATGTGCGGCTGCTTGTACTAGCCCAGACTGAAGCTGGTTTTATAGTGCTAGCCCACTGAGATACCATGTCCCAGTGAAGCATGAATAACCCACTCAGATACATTATACTGACTCCGAGCCGACCAGTGCTTGTTGTAACCATTAATGCCGAGCGCCAGACAGGGACCAACAAGTACCATATTTTAACGTCTTTTGGTACGACGCGGTCGGAGATCGAACCCGCAACCTTCCGCTCTCCGGGCGGACGCTCTAACCACTACACCACGGAGGCGGTCTCCTGTCATAATGGACACAAACTACTGTATCAGTGTAACCTTAACTCAATTTTAAGGAAATTAAGACGGCTTTAAATACAGATATTTGTGACCTAGAACAGTGTCGGTCATATATAAGCATTGACTGTAAGTGATGACCAAATGGACAGTGACATTTATGGACAATCTTTACAATCTCCAATAATGTCCCTTGAAGATCCGGATTAGAATTGGTCTTCAGCATCGCACGCTTGTCGACCAGAGGCGACTTAAGGGCTCAGGCAGTTAGGATGGCTAACTCGGTTTAGGCTTGCTATCATATCCCAGCTGTGTAGATCTATGCTCATGATTTCAATCACAGGATTATCTAACCCAGACTCGGATTATTCACAGACGACCGGAATATAACTGAGTGCAACGTTAAACAGATCTTGTCCAAAGCGTGACATACGACCCATCCAATGACTGAAATGGATCACCTAAGGATATGTGTATAGAAAACAATTGATCACCTAAGGATATGTGTATAGAAAACAATGGATCACCTAAGGATATGTGTGTAGAAAACAAAGCTGCACTTGTAAACACTAACGCTTGCAGTTTTCTGCGTTGCGCCTGTAAAAGAACAACACTATCGTCTTGCACACGGGATCACAACCAGTGTGATCATATTAGAGAAACGACAATGGCTGATTGTCAAATCGTTATTTGGCTAAAAATGGAAATACACAGTTGTGCCTTATTTAGAAATCAGGTAATGCTCCACCCGATTCTGTGAATCTGTGCCGAATCAATATTTTCTCTTTCATGTTTTTATCGAATGACCTCGATGGCCCAAACCGATTGCTTGTGTCGAACAATAGTGAAAGCAAATATTCATTACACAGGGTTCTAATTGTGTCAGATATGGTGATGTAGTCGGCAGGAATAATACCAGCGTTAACAAAGATGGATGCAAATCTTGCCAACCACGTGCACCTTGATCACAGCAACAAAAGCGCCATCTGCAGGTACTGAAACCTGGGTCTCAGACACCCATGGGAGGATCCGACAACACGCACACAGCACGAGGCCTCCGGTTACCTGATCGATCGTACAGGTAGCCGCACGTGGCAGAGACATTTAATTCCGGCAGTCACTAACCTCTGAAACAGGATTACCTTTCTCTCACCAAACGATATCCACTGAAAGGCTTCGAGTTAGTCATCAATAAAATACGGAGTACGGTCTGGCATAGTCAGACCAGATTACGATGACTCAAGAAGACGACCCACACTGTTACCATTTCTGATAGCGTCTTTGCGTTCAGCGCATCATTTCAGAAAGCCTATTCTTAACGTAGAAACACGTTGTTACGAGCACAGTCGTGACTGAGTCAACCGTGCCCTTTCAGAACCTACCTACGACATGCTTCCATTACAATGTGGTCAGACTGTAGTGTTAACAGTAGCATGGGTATTGATATGAGGTGTTGGGTGTCTTCGAGACATGATGCAAGTCTGGTAGATCCGTCATTATCGAGCGGTTTCGCCTATCAGAGGGATACTACTGGTATACTACAGAGAATCTGTTAATGGCTGAGTCGGCAATAACTGGCTGAGTTATTAGCAGACAAATCGATCCGTCCTCATTATTGGTTTGTTTTTTATAACTTACTTTGCAGGTCAGGCCAAGGAGGGGCAATTTTCCGCTTACGAGCAGTTCTGCCTTTTAACGCAGAACACAGACGGATGGTAGCGACACAAGACTCACCTGGAACGGTGCCACACGTGCACTCTGGTTCACATGGTAACCTCCACCACTGCATCAAAGTCCAAGCATCAATGTCACAAACTGTCGTGAAGATTCCACGATCCCAAGATTTCCAGATTCAATGTACGCGACTCACACGAGGACAATAAATTAGGGATTGAGAAATATTCCAAATATCTCACACGTGCGGAATGGCCAAGGCTAATGTCAGGGCATGCTGACCAACTGGGGACGTTCTCAGACACTGATGAAATTTGGATGGTTGTAATGAAAATCAATAAACATTACCACACAGCGGCCCTCCTTGGGAAGGAGGATCACAGACTGTTACACAGAGCGAAGGGTGAATTTCAACAAAACTGAGGATCCAGCTGCACATTAGAATGACACGGACAACATACATTCAGTACACGCTGCACATACTGGCATACATGCCCACGGTTGCATGTAGTTGTAAATTTAAAAAACACTTTGATTGGTCGTGTGCATCGAATGATGAAAATTCCATGCATTTATTAATCTTAATGACGAGATGTCACCATGTTTTTTTCAGTAATTGTTAATTATGTTCAATGTATCATGATCACCACATCAGCATAGTACCTACTGACATACATATTTTAAATAAAATTGTGTACTTACAATACATGTATTCTACCTTCTTATGTTATAAGATGGATTATTTCGTAAAAGTACATAAATGCGAAAACGAATTCCACATGTTAGACATTATCTGTTCAAACTAGCTAACTAGATACTGTCTATATTAAATGTATATGATGCAGCAAGCGCAAAATAGAAAAATCGACCTGTCAAACAGAATTGGATGACGTTCAGCCACAGCAGGATTACAGAACACTGTCCCTATCAGAATGTCTTGGACTGACCCAGACAAGCACCGACATGTGACTCATTGGGATGACATTGTTGAGAAGACAGGGCAAACTGACCTAACTGACCATGTAACGCGCCCGGAGGTCCAGTCAGTACAACCATAGCCTAACTGCCGTCAACTGACCAGGCGTGTAGGGCGATGTACCCACGTTATTAGGCTACCACGTTATCGATAACACTGTCTCTAGGACCGTTTACAATGAAATCGGTCACCAATTACGTGGATAGTGATATTATCAAGCATTTGACCGTATGAACATCAAAGGGGATTGTCCAAGGCTGAATGTTTGTGGTGGCTAGAGTTACGTGGAACCACCTCATCGTAGGTATTTAATTTCAGTGCTGACAGAACAGGGTATAACCCAAAAGTTTAAAATACGGGTCAGCGGTGATGTTATATGTTTTATGTAACGATGAGTGGCCTTTGTTTGGATTGGTCAGATTAGGATTCCTAGGTTAGAAACTAGCATGAGGGGCGATACATCTTTGTAAAGAAAGGATTTTGATGATGTTTGAATTACCCTGGCAAAATAACCATTTTTAAGAATTAAATTTTATTCCCAAAAAGAATCGGTGCAAGAATTTCAGTGCATATATGATTAAAACCTAATGAAAAGAGCTCTGTATGTTAAAAGAATACAATAAGAATTGAACATGTTTGGATAAACTTTATTCATGCTTAGAACGTTACTTATGGCTAGTACCTGTAGCAGTGAAACATCAGTATCAATCGATACCAAGAGCAGAGTGAATGAACTGCCCTGTTTCCAAACGGTCGAGTCAATGTACACGAGTTATTTGTTTGTTTGTTTGTTGTTAAACCTACTCTGTAGTATTCAGGCTATATATATGGCAACACTGCGGTCTGTAAAAACTCGAGTCTTGACCCGATAATACAGCGATCAACAGCAAGAGCATCGATCTACGCAATTTGGATACGATGGCATGTGTCAACCAAGTCAGCGAGCCTGACCACCCGAAATTTGATTATGCCTATTAAATCATCGCTTTCCACGAAAAAACAAAATTATAAAAGTGGCTGAGTTCTTGTTTCTTCCGGATCTTCACAGGTCGTACATGAATAAAGATACTCTAATTCGTGGCCAAGGGAGTGGATCCATGATCTGAAGCTGGTAGGCCATCAGTGGTCCACTATCTCAGATTAACCGTACCAGCTCGACAAAGCTTCCACTGTATCAGGAGGAGATCGAACGCGTAGTTCAGCTTGAAGCAGGTAAACGATCACAACTCGATACCACTTCTATAAAGATGGGTTCGAACCTGTTGTACGATCTGAAGCAAGTAAACTAGCACAGTTCGACAACACTTCCATCACAGCAGATTGCAACCTGTAGTTCGATCTGAACCGTCACAGCTCGAAACAATTTCCACCAGATCGAGAAAGTTCTTTCGAACATTTCAGCCACAATGAGTACTGAGGTGCTTGCTAGAAGACCTCACACCTCTACAAGTTCACGCTACCACACTCAACACGTCCAAAGTCACAGATGTCCACCTGCCAGGCTGTAACCTGTCTAATATAGTCCCAAAGGAACCCAATTCCACTCGTATTCTGGTAAGCAGGGTACATGTCCACTGGGAGGCTCTCACCAGGGACCATAACATCAAGTAGATCTACACCACAAGTGGGTGCTAACTATTACATGGCTACTGCATAACTCTTCATTAATGTATGTGTTCGTCCATCACACTAATTGCCTAATTTTGAGCAGTTGTTATTTGGTAATTTATTTCGTCAAGTCAGTGTTGCAGGACATGGAGATTATGTATTATGCTGCACCACTATAGACGCAGGGATCATCTCAAGGGATGGTGTAAATAATACACGGACGTGATATTAATCAACACGCTCGACAGAACAATAATCTGATAATTATTATTGGTCTCATGTATCACCTTGATGTGCTAATAAACAGTGGATCGTCTCTCGATAGTAGACTAATGACCTTCTTGAACAATGTTACCGGGTTGAGTAAATATTTACTCATGTGCACCTGTATAGTTACATTATTATTATACGACTGTTTCAGGGACATTGTCTATTGTATGTGTATTGTTGGTTCCTTTTAAACAAAAATGAATATATTGTTTTTGAGGGCAGCGATTGTGTATTGAAAGTAGTTTTGGATGAAGTGACAATATTGTTCTGTCATTCCGTGTGATCTGATAATGGTATGACGAAAACGCCTGTCATTACACGGATTTCGAGTTCTTTGATTACTTGATAAGTTGTTCTTTGAGATAAGTTGAATGGAGGAAAGTAATGTGTAATGTGAAAGTAGTGTTTGGATGAAGTGACAATAGCAGTACGTTCTGTCATTCCGTGTGATCGAGAAGTGATAATGAAAGCGATTTCTGCTTTTACTTTTGATGTAAATGTGACGATGAAAGTAATTTCCGTCATTACTTGATATGGAGAAGTGACGATGTGAGTAATTTCCGTCATTACTTGATATGGAGAAGTGACGATGCAAGTAATTTCCGTCATTACTTGATATGGAGAAGTGACGATACAAGTAATTTCCGTCATTACTTGATATGGAGAAGTGACGATACACCGTCATTACTTGATAAGTGACGATGTGAGTAATTTCCGTCATTACTTGATATGGAGAAGTGACGATACAAGTAATTTCCGTCATTACTTGATATAGCTTGATAAGAGAAATAACTTCAGTTTTCTAATAGTTAAACCCCTAACCTATTTGTTTGTTGTTTAACGCCGCACACAGCAATCTCCCAACTATATGGCCGTGGTCTGTAAATAACTGAGTCTGGAACAGACAATCCAGTGATCAACAGCACGAGCATGATCGATTATCTCATCTATGCAAATGGGATACGATGACATGTGTCAACCAAATCAGAAACCCTTTTCCACCCACCCTAACTTTAAGTCGAGAAATATACCATCAACTCCAGTATTTGGGGGCCAAGATTTCACATATTTTGAGGTTCAATAGACATTAAAATGCGACTTTCTCAAAGTTTTCATCACGCTTATACATGCATGGCTTCTGTAATGCTTTCAAAAGTTTTATTGAAGAGTGTAGTGAATGAATGAGTAGGGTTTTACGCCGTTTTTAAGCACTAATCCAGCAATTCACACATTGTATCCATGTGGGGAATAGAACCCCGGCCTTCGGCGTACGAGCGAACGCTTTAACCACTAGACTACCCAACCGCCACGTTTTATTGAAGACATGTGAAGGACATTTCCAACTATGACGCATCAGTGACAACTGTTTTCCCCTCTTTTGACTTTGTTCCATGTGTTCCCATTGTTTTTAAGGCGAACAATTGTGTAGCCTTTGCGTGTATTTATGACGGATTCCGGTGAGGTATGCGACACTAGCCTTTTCGCGAATACCTCGTATAATCACTGTTTGATAATGATTCATTGACACATGCTTCTGGTTAAATCGGAAATGTATATTTGGTAATTTTTTCTTATGATTGAGAAAATGACTTTGTAGCTCTAATTGTAATGGAAAAGTTGGTGAATATAAAGTTAATTCTGCCAGTATGCCTTGCGGGAAGAGTTATATAGGATAAACTTGCCTACGAAAACAATTTCGTGTCATAGTTCTGCATGGAACCCCTTCACAATAGAAACCACTGTATCAGTTATTCCTCTGCAGAGAAATAAAAATATCAATCAATTCTAATCCTCGAACTACAGATGTATAATTACGAGGATCACGCTGGAGACGCTAACTGCCATTCATGGCACTAGTGTAGTGCCTGGCAACCAATACATTGGGTTATCGTCTTGTCCGTGCAAGGCCCACCGCGTGATCCTGGTCCCCCGTCGAACACAGATGACACACTCAGATATAGCACGATAGGCCTACTATACAATAACTGACGTTACAACCGAATATAAGGATCAACGGCCTCCTGGTGACACCACCTCTTTCATCTTCAAACTGACACCCTTCCAAGTTGATGCATTACCTTGAAGCATTGTAATGATTGTTTTAAATATGATATATCGTGCTTTTAACACGTTATGATATAATAAATTCACTGGCACATTTACCCAGGGGAGTCGCGCCAAAGATATGGTTTGATTCCCTACACATGGTTAACATGTGTTCCCTCAATTCTTGGAGCCCGACGTGATCATGTGATCGAAGAGGGTGTGGTTTATAAATACATCCACTATTTATCCTGTTCCGAAAGCGGTTTATCATGAAATAGTTTTAATTTAGGATGAATGTCAACTTCTGTCATTCATCATAAAGTAATGCATTAAGATCCGTAGAATACGCTGACAGGTGTCACAGTTACCTGTAGCCGTCACTGTCAATATCCCTGTAGCAGATTCAGTGTAAATGTTACTGGCTTCACACAACACGTTCTGGTACACATAGATCTTGACGACATTGACCAGTGTCCCTCACGAGTCTATAACAACACCGCCTCTGTGTCCATACTGATAATGGATGTCCGCCTGGCCTGGCCGTGTCACTCCGGACAGTGTGATACAGGGGTTATGTCACTGTCAATGTTGACATTTCCTGATAACACACACGTACCAAGCTCCTGACGGACAGCTCTCAAGATAATGCCCAACCGTGATCTAAAACACAGATTGCCTTATGCAACAAGTCGAAATATGGCATAACTGTGTTGATGAGCGGCCTAAGATGGCTTAGTTGAACCTCTACATGATAGACATACTGTTCAAGTCCAGATAAAATGGATTATACGGTGCGCTACGTAACTAGGACACGGTCTACTTTGATTGATCTTGAACCCAGATAAAATTTCTAATCAAATTGTCCCTGAAGTTCATTCAGAGGTGAAGCGATGTTTATTCAAAGGGTCACGTCCAATTGGGGGCAAAACAAATTGATTTCAGTCAATCATTTCCCTTGTAAGGGCGATAGGTTTGACTTGAAAAACCAACCTGAAACGGTGGATCACATTTATCTGTACACGTGATCAATGATGAGAACTGATACAGCCCCCAATCTGACATGTGAGCCTGTAGTTCAAGTTTGCAAATAGGAACAACAGGCATGTAAAGAATGTGAAGGAGTTGGGTTTAACTCTACTTTGAAAATGGTCCAGTTGTACCATGTCTATATGTTATATCCATCATACCACAGCGTGTATAAACGTTTGACGACGCACACGTAAGGTCTCTGTACGGACGTCATCATATTTCAGAGTAGTTGAGAACCTAGCCACTATTGTGTATTTCTGTGTTTGGTTTGTCAATAGAAACAATATGTTAAGTAAGTGAATGAGTTCGTTTTAACTCCATTTTGAAAATAGTCCACTTTACAACAGCATCTATAAGCGTTAGACGTGATGTAGGTACCAACACGTCATCATACTTCACAGTAGTCGTTAATTTACCCAGTGATGTGTATTTCTGTGTTATCAAATGTGGATTATCAGATAGATCTGATGGAAGACCTAGCAGCAGTGAACTAACGCTTAGTCTAACAAACAAACCCATATAAATTGAAAAGGAGCCCCTGGGAGACCAGAGATTCAGACATTCCTGAACCTGATGAAATCTAGACTTGCTTTATTTAGGACTTTAGCATTGCAGAGAGGGTTTGGCAGTAGGGAAAATAATGTGGTTCAGGGACTGTGTGACAGACTAAGACATAGCCAACATGTACACTTGGGTAAATGAAACTATTACAACTCGTCGCAATATTTGTTTATGACTATGAGGATTAAACCATCAGTATGTCTTCTACTGTTGCACCTCTGTATCTTATGTTTCAGCTGATATCTTGGGTGACACACATCATACAATTATGAGGTCAGATGAGCTATTGTCTTGGTTGGAAACCGAAGGTAAGGAGTATAGTATTTTTACTATTTCATGATAATTCGCGGGTATTTGTCCATAAGTAAGGAATGGCCATTTATATATCTGTGGAATTTCAAGTGCCATGGTTTGAATAAACATATATTCAGAATTTAAAGAAACCACTGTGCATTTTAAGAGGCATTTAATTACAAGACTTTAGTTTTTGGAGTTGCCTCCAATGTCTGGACGTTCAGTGAGCCCATACATCTGTAATGACCACGAAAGGGAAGTTGCCTCGGTGATACCGAGCTGAATATACAACTGACACATAAACAGTACTTACGCCAAGCTCTGTATCTTTCAAACTTTGCCTCAACACTTTCAGGCTTTCTCTTCTTCAGTTGTTGCTGTCGAACACTTTGGTACGAGAGTGTCCACTTGCGAGTGTGACGTAACACATTACCCTCGGACCATGTTCTTGACAGTTTCCCTCCGGTGGACGTCTTCTCGATGGCGCCCATCCGGGTATCGTTGTCAAAACTTGTACTCATTCCTGCCATTGGGGGGCGAAATTTTGGAGACGAAACAGGCATTCCTGTTCTTTATGCTCAGTTTCTTGTGTTCCTTGTTTTTAAGCACATATCTTTAGTGCTTATGTGTATCTGAAACAAACCTTCGTAAAGTTAGAATGTACATTCACATAGTTGCATACCCCTAAAAATCCGGGTTAGAATTGGTCTTCAGCAACCCATGCTTGTCGTAAGAGGCGACTAACGGGATCGGGTGGTCAGGCTCGCTGGCTTGGTTGACACATGTCATCGGTTCCCAATTGCGTCGATCGATGCTCATGATGCTGATCACTGGATTGTCTGGTCCAGACTCGATTATTTACAGAACGCCGCCATATAGCTTGAATATTTCTGATTCCGGCGTTAAACAACAAAACAACCAACCAACCAACATAGTTGCATGTTACATTCTGACGGTGATATACACCTTTGTAAGATACGTATATCGCAATAATACATATGTTGTCTATCTCTTCGCAGTTTACCATGTTTGTATGATTCTTATTATTTCTTTAGCTGCATGATCTGCTAATAATAGGTTCGAATTTTAAGGTCATCCAGATTACAATTCTTGGCTTGTCAGCACCAGCTTCCCTCCTTGTTGGTTGTGTGATGTGACTTACTGGATCGGTTGGTTATGTTCATTGACTTGTTTGATTTCGCGACACCATCAAGCACTAGATTGTCTTGTCAAGACCGCTGCATGTACAGATAATCGTCAAGTCAACTGAGAGGCTAAATAAGCTGTACCTATCACCTGATTTTAATGTTTAATTTTCAGTATAAAGTTGGCGATATTATCACTAAAAGCTGAACAGTAGTATCGTTTATCTATCTCTCTTGGGACACTCCTACGGGTTTTTCAAAATATAATTTGAAAACATTTCAAAATTGAAAAACAAGAATCATTATCGCATAACATGCATCTGTTTATGGGTATCTAGGGTATCGATGAATTTACATATCTTCAGCACAAATTTCCATTTCAAACTTGCTGTTGGAGGCTGTTGGGACGTTCTCCAAATACAACGTTTGTAGAAGCAAGTCAGGTCCTACTAGGTGAATATCGAGTCACTGAAAAATATGTAAACTGCCTCCCAAACAGAATACATGAAAGAGGTCAACTCAAGTCTGAAATGGGCTTTCTGGGCTGCTTTTGGATTCATTCATTCATTCATTCATTCATTCATTCACGATAACCCAAGTTATGAGACTAAATGTCAGTCTAAATGGGGCGAGGAAGTGAAAAATGTAAAACACAGTTTCATAGTTGCTCGGTACACAGAGGGAGAACCTAACTCGCCATTATATCACCGTCTGCTGTGTTAAACATACCTGTAATTAAACGTATTTCCTGTATACACATGTAAGTACATCAAGACGTTTTCTACGACGCCTTCTGATCCAAGAGAAAGTGTGTAACCTGACAAGCTTAAGCAGTTCGCATTAGATCAAGCGTCCGAGGACTTATTACAGGGAAATGTGACATGTATGTTGATCAACACTCTAACTGATAATGATGATGAGCCCTGACCTACACTGATTAGCCAACATTGTGAAACCTGCGACAGCTACTGTAACAGCTACATGAATTCTTACGTATAATCAATGTCTGACGATGGAATAAAATGTTAGTACCTTTAAATCTCTGGGAGATGTTCTTACAACCAGCTTCATAATCCTAGCCTGGCCCGTCGATATAATACACACTTGAATTCAAACCGAGCGCCACTTGGTTGGTTGACAAGCAGGTAAGTAAAGTATGTAAGCACGTGATCACGAGGAACATGACCCGAGGTCATGTGACGTCACTTGTCGAGGACGGAGAGACAGTTCACATTTATTAAATACCTGGTGTGAAGGTGTGGCGTGTTTAAATGCTGGGGCTCACTGTATGATTCGAGGTGTATGTGTCCACGTGTCTTATATATAATATATTAACAGGTGTCTGGGATTAAAACGTACACGTATCCCTGTGTATATAATTATATGTATTTAGTTTAACCAATTAGAAATTCGAAAGCAGATACACAGCTAGTACATGACACAAGGACTTGTATAACAAGCATCCTTCTTTGAATGAAACCTGTTAGCTGTTACAGTTTCAAACAGTGCATCTGCCATGCCCTGCGGTAGGCTAGAATTTTAAAATATAACGTTCAAAGAGAATGTCTAATAAGCTTTCAAAAATTGAAGACATATAGTCATTTCTAAAATAACTGCAAGGAAAAAGAAAGTACACTCTTGAAAAAAAAGAAGGACGTGACTAAACATTCCATTATTGTCACGGATGGTCACGTTCTGTTACGGTATCTGAACGTTGATCACGCTATCACCCATGGACTGTCCGCTATGGTATAGGTTTAATATAAACTGACAGGCAAAACAAGTGTACACATCTGAAAATTACAAACGTTATCGAAACGTTATAAGACTGAAAACAGACTCCGAAACACTGCAATCCTAAAAGTAAAAAAACAACAACAACAAACAAACAAACAAAACCCAGGAAAAACAAAACTATGATACTCGTATCAAATACATCGAATAAACACTTGTTTGTTTCATTTTAAGCCACCCCCAAACAAGGGTGTATACTTTATTTTGCACGTCAGTTTATTATAGACCTGTCAGGGCTCCATCATATTGTTCGTTCTTGTAAGACAGACATAGGCCTCTGTAACAAGGAGACAGCATGGGTCAATGTTAATCTTTCACTGTACTTTCGAAACTGATGACAAGGCGAGCACCTTTCCTGTGAATCTATTTCAGTCGATTTAATATTTGTTGACACCTTAGAGAAAACCTTTCCCAATATTGACCAATCAGACAAAAGATACTTGCTAACATGCCGCTTTAGCCGTAAACAACCTAAGTCTTAGATCAAATATGTTTCTACAAGCTGAACTTCATTAAGAAAATTGGATTACTATGGCTTTTGAAGTGCGTTCTCTAAAGCCTTGGGGGGACGCATTCCTTCACACGTACCCCGGGGCCTGGTTCCCCTGGGCAGGTGACCACAGCACACTGACCACATATGACCGGTAGTCTGTCAGGTGTACGTTCACATGGCGTTAAGACTGATGCTGTACATAGGAGTATTTATTTTGCCTTTTACGGTATTTTAGTTTTTTCCGCGAAGGTCTGGCAGGGTCGACTGTAAATTACAAAGAATCTAGGCTATTTTTGTTTGGATGTGTTATACATTTTTGAAATTGTTTCGTTTATACTCTGAATAATTTACCTTCATCACAGACCATATACCGATAGGTGTAGATTCTAAAGACGTGATTTAGACAGCATGTGGGTTGTTAACTATGTTCTTTGTGTGGGCCTTTATGTGTGATTTGTAAGTAGTTTGAAAAACAAATGCAATCGCGTGATTTCATTTCTCAATTTGTATGTTTGTAAGTCTGTCAAAAGAAATACTCTTCTGTATACTACCACTTTTCTTCCACACCCTTACATATGGCCTTTCATGTGTACAAGCAACACAGACCATCTCCTTCTGAACGCTTCCCAATAAAACAGCTTCATCTGACAGCGAGGTCCGGTCGAAACTAGGTCAAGGGGGTAACAAATGACCAATGTCCGAAATTTTGACACACGATAAATCAAAGTATAAAAGATACTTGCTGAAAACATATGTTCTTTTTAAATGATAAATGTAGTGTATTATCTATTTATATTATTGTGTAACGTATTAAAGAAACTGGAAATAAGCACACATGGCAATAGATAGCAACTCTACCACGGTTACGGTGCTCGACGGTACAATGACCAGAACATGATTCTTCTCCAACTAACTTGCTCTCAGACTTGCAAGTGACTGTTTCTTTATGAATGAAGAAAGTGCAAAAGTGAACTTACTTATATCCTGGAGGTGTCCTTAATTCCGACAGAGGCACGAAATATATTCCATAACTTCGAAATGGTCCCCTGGACCGGCGTCCTCTAAACGGACTCTACAATCAACTTGGTCACAAGTGCTATCTAAGTGTCCCGTCACGCGAGAAATCGCGCGGATTAGTGTAGGCTACTGTTGATCCCCGCTATAAGGACAGGTCTCATTCACCATTTGAAGAGACTGCATGTAAATGCATAAAATGAAATGATATAATTTTAAAGGTAAGTTTGAACATTTGATTCTATTATTCTTAAGATTTTCTGTATCTGAGGTCGCGTAATACCGAGGAAGGTTTTCTTAAAATCCACCAAGCGTGTCGGAAGTGTCAAGTTACTCGTCTTTTGTCTACAAAGATGGCGGCATTGTGTCGTCTGCAGCTGAAGACAGTGCTTTTTGACACTTGAGTGACCAAAGGTATTTTATCACAGACGCCATCAAAATAATTCATTCTGGATTTCGTCACATCAAGGCCGTCATTTATACAGTCATGGGTAATTTGATATACGTTTGAAAAGACTGAACTCTTTGCAAATCCAGCTTGTTCCATTTTACTTTTATACAGACGTATTTTGTTTACTGATTTCATGTCGTGTGGGTATGATGAAATGAAATGTAAATAAATGTGTTTTCTGTTCTCATATATCAGGTTGACAACACGAGGAACACGGTTGTAGAGTGATATTCGCATCAAAGAGTCATTTTCTCACAGTAGGATTTCGTCACATCGGCCGTCATTCATTTTCTTGAAAGACAAGCTGAGGAGATGGGACATGAGACATCTTTGGCAAATCTGCACTCTAAACCTAAGTGTTCTAGTTCTGAACACTATGAGAACACCCTTTCTGTAACAGATTTAGAACGCAGTCGGAGTGTTCTGATTTAGACAGTATGTGTTCTGCCGTCAGAACACTAGTGTTCCGCTTACAGAACGCTCGTGTTTTAGGTTTCAGAACACTCTTTGTGTGTTCTGTATGTGTTCAATTCAGAACACCCCGGACGCCTCGGACGCTGTAACAGATTTAGAACGCCCTTTGAGTGTTCTGAGCCTTATTTCAGAACACTAGTGTTCTCAAACTTTCACCAGCCAAACATGAACGAATAAAAGCCACAACAATATGAAATGATTCAAAACATTATTAACACCTACATGTATATTGAATACGAAAACGTGTTATTATCCTTTTGTTAGACCGCGGACGGCTTAATGGAGTGTAGGAGAAGAATCTAACTTTAACTGCAACAACTCATTCGTGCACATCTTATACCATATGCAGTTAAAGTTGCACATCATTGAAGAAAACGCTGGAAAAAGAGTTCCTATATCTCAGGGTCGGGCAAGGATGAGATAACGTCCCCCAGTTCTCTGAACCTACAAAACCATCGTGTATGCTCTGGGATAACTTAAATTGAAAATGTAGTACATCGCCAGATACCGTCCTAGACTAACAACTAGTCTCTGAAATGAACATATTTTACTGAAAAAATTTCATAGTAAAAAAAAATTAAAATATAATGAAAAGGAGCCCTGAGACTTCTTCATTTGAAGCGGAGGAAATCTAGACTTGCCACATTTTCTAGATTTGCGTGGGCTTTCTTGGATATATTTGCTTCAGGGTCTGTACGACAGACTAATACCGTCCTAACGTGTTCATTTTATCAAATGTAAAGGAACACTATGCGTTCTGATAGCCTACTTTAGAGGCTGCTTATTCAGTTATTTATCAATTGTAAACCATATATAACCAGATTTTACCAAGTTATTTAGAACATTTTTAGGAATCCTTTTCCTCTTGCAAAATACATGTATTTTTATTTTTCCTTCTGGAAAGAAAAGGTTAAAGTTAAAATACAGAAATTATTATCAATTTCCTTACAACCTTGTGTCCGCTTGTATAATGTTCAACATTGTCTTAAAATATCTTAACATGTTAATGAGTATGTCAAAAGTATTTCATTCATTTTATTTACGAAACCACAGTCTTCTAATAACGCACTGTGTTCTGAAATTAGAACACCTACCTCACAGACTTTGAACACATGTGTTCTAAAACAGAACACGCCTGTTCTAAATATGGCCTATGTGTTCCAATTCAGAACATGGACGCGTCCACTGTTCTGTTTGAACACTTGTGGTTTAGAGTGTGGATTTCTCCAATCTCTGAAAATAAAGAGACTATCTACGTTCCTCAGTATCATAAAACCCCCACATATTTTCAAAATGTGGAATCGTACATTTTCAGATTGTCAGAGGCTTCATGTCAGAATATATTCCGTACACCTAGTCTGTCTGTAATGATGAAGTCTGGACAAAATAATTTCAATTATTCCATGGGTTTGACGGATATATCGTTGAGACACCATCATTTTTTCTGCACTGTGAAATCATGGAAAGCGTTCTTTAAAGAAAGAAAAAGTATTTCATCAATGAAAAACTAATATAGGTATGGAACATGTGTTTGATAAGTTGGAAATTCTCACATTAGGTTAATAGAAATTAATGCTATCCGCTGCGTTCAGAAATAGTCAAGCCATGTCGTTGCTTCCTGTAATCAAGTCGGGGTCATGACAAACAGTGGTTGATACATGAACAACGAACGATGACACATCAGAGAATAACCAGTCTTGATAATCCGACGAAACAGGCCGCATTGGACACAAAAGGCGACACAGCGGTAAATAGTATAAGAATGGAGAATCAGTGATGACACCAGGTGTTCTCCAAAAAGGTAACCATGTTCTGCCCCATCAGTCAGTGGTGATTACGACCGTATGAAAATACCCCAATCTGTTCTTGGGGTATTTTCAGTGGCTGAAATGAACGATCCACGCCACCGGAGTGCGGCGTAAAACTAAACTCAATCCTCACCCCCATCCCCACCCCCACCCCATCCTTGAATGTCGGCTGTAACGAGATGTAAAGATGTATTGTCAGATATGGGGACCTATTCTTCCTCTGAAAGCCGAAAGGTTTTGCTGAAGGATTTCTGACGCAACGTTACATTTTTAACTCACTCACCCTTCCCCATCCAAAGTACAATGGTCTGTGTTATATGAGTCACCTGGGCTGTCCAGCAAAAGGCTGCACAAGACTCCAAAGGTCAAATATATATTTAATCTTTGATAATAGTCTTAAACTTATTTCATAAAGGTCCAGTCAGGCCTGCATTGTTTCGGTCTTATAGATAATTTATCAAAACAATGATCTCGCCCGATGACCCACAAACACCCAGAAAATGCAAACGAAGGCTTCATAATGCTCCCTCGCGCCCTGGGTGGCGAAAGTTGTAAAATGAGCTTGTAGCTGTTTATCTTTACTTAAAACCTAAAGACTAAATGTTCACTGAAGTGACAGCACTTCACATGGTTCACCGATGCTGGACAGATTTAGAAATGTCATGAGTAGCTGGAAGTTTCATTCTGAAAGCCACTAAACATGGACACCTTGGCCTCCTGGTCATTCAACAGAACCACTGTAACAACAAATGACTGACTGGGTTTTTGTTTTACGCCGCTTTTAGCAATATTCCAGCAACATCACGGCGGGGGACACCAGAAATGGGCTTCACACATTGTACCCATGTGGGGATTCGAACCCGGGTCTTCAGGCGTGACGAGCCAACGCTTTAACCATTAGGCTACCCCACCGCCCCTGTAACGACAAATGGTTACTGCATACTACACATCAATTACAATATTCTTATCATATATTGAAACATAATATTCCCTTGATTATCTCGACATGCAAACTGACTGATGTCGAGCCCCCCTACCCCTATCCGCACCCAAACCCCCCACACCCCAAACATTCCGTTTCAAACTATCGCAGCTAGGACTAATTGCTTTCCTTAGATCAAAATTACACCACATATTTCTTGGTGGAAGATAGTGTATGAAGAGTTATACACAACATATGAGCTGAAAATGACACAACTGCCGCACCACAGTTGTGTGAAAATCTATAGCGTCGGGCTCTACAAATGTATAGACGCCATGCATACGTGAGAATATTCTCGGAGGTAATAGATGCACGTGGTCATGTGAAAGTAATGGACCGATAACTCTTAACACAAGTAAACTGACAATCTGGCCTGTTTTCATCTATGTTGTTTCTGCGATCGCCCGAAGGTCCACAATAAATGCTGACTTCAGCTATTCAGCCATTCTTCAGGCTGCATTACCTGATATCGCACGCCAGGCCGACTGTTGGTGTAGGTATATGAGAGTCTATCACGGCAGTATCATATTTTTATGGCATGTCAGATATTAATAATTGTCAATTTCTTGACATCAAGAGAGTTCAATTGGGCTTAATGACTCCGAGTTCTTTATTACCAGGGTGCCGATTACACCACACTTGGGAGGTTAAACACGATACGAATAGGTGGCTGAATGTTTAGCTTAGGTTTGAATGAGTGAGTCAGTTGGTAATAACGCCGCCCCAGAGGGTCTTTCAGATATGACAGATATCGACTAAATGCAGGCCCTAAAGTGATAGAGACCTTACCCGAGAAACCCGGGAACCTGCTCAATGCTGACAGGCGGAACAAATGTGGGATTCAAACACATGACAAGCGAATCCCTGAATGCCTAAGGGACACAACTCTGAACTGCAAATTACGTGTCTCTATACGATTGTGTAACACTCGCTCCTTGTAACACTATAATGTACACATTTAAAGTAGCATGTATGCTCATATATCATCTGTCTGCGTATTTTTGTTCTTATGGGGCGGTGGGGTAGCCTAGTGGTTAAAGCGTTGGCTCGTCACGCCGATCGAAAACCCGGTTTAGATTCCCCACATGGGCACAATGTGTTAAGCCCATTTCTGGTGTCCCCCGCCGTGATATTGCTGGAATATTGCTAAAAGCGGCGTAAAACTAAACTCAGTCAGTCAGTCTTGTTCTTATGCGCCGTAATATACACAGACGTGGCTGATGTACGTCATCGTATGGCAACTGCATAGATCGATGCTTATGATGGTAATCCCTGGATTGTCTGGTACGGACTAGATTGCTTATAGGCCACCGTCTACAAAACAAAAACAAAACACAAAAATAAACAAAACAAAAAATGGAAGGCAGTTCAAAACAGCCTTAAAACCAACTCAATCACTCATTCTTGTTTTTAGGATTTTAAAAGTTTCATTCACAAGAACAAAAGAAGAAAAAATGTGAACGTACAAAACAATGTCGAAGGATTTTAGTCTATGAACACAGCTATATTTGAACATTATAGTCACAACCTTAGTGACAAAAATCCATTCCTGTAATCCATGCAACAGCAATGCTGCTAATCTGAAGCCGTTACGTCAATCTGGATTGTGAGTCTTTACAAGAAAAGCTACCAAATCCCTTCACCAACGTCAGTGACTTACGAACTGAATCTGCATGGATCCTGCGCATGCCTAAAGCTCTGTTTGTGTGCATCACGGAGGTCCGGGGTGCACTTTTGTCTATGTGTTGACGAGGGATTACACACACAGAGGTACATCAAGTACTTTGAGGGTGTTCCAGTATAAAACATGGTGATAGAACTCATTATAATACTGGCGTAGCGTCATCTCGCTGTATCAGCTATCACTCCAGGTATAATGTATGTACTACGAAAGCAGTATGATCATTTGACATTAGTGAGTGAGTTAATAATGAAGCCTATATCAACAGCATACCATCGTAATTTCACGTTTTTGTCAGTCTGGTGTTTTTCACGTTTTTTGTCATTTATTGCTTTAGTGATACATGACCAGTTGATCCTGACTCAGCTAAGGGACACAATTTTGCCACGTTGTTGTTGCGGATTGGATCACTGAGGTGTTATAGGGACTAATTCGGGACGATGGCTGTCCTGAATTAGTCCCTATAACAGAGGGTCACGAAGGTCTTCTAATGAGCTTCTAATGAGCTTCTCCTGGGTTGAGTCGAGTTTGTAGGGTGATGAGCGGACGTACTGAAGCAATCCATATGTTTCTAATATTTTTTTCATCCGAAATATCAACCCTAAAGAGAACAGGCGGGAAAAACAAAAAGAGAAAGAACAAGAAGAAAAAAAAGAGATAAAATACACTAATTTATCATATATTGTGGAGCTCATGTTATGACATTTAATATTTGCTTCTGGAACGAATGTTGGTAGAACAGATGGAGCAAAATCAAGCGGACGTGGGTTTTTGTCAATGGTCTTTTTTATACACCGAGGTATTTTTTTCATGCGAGAAAATTATCACGCCGAATGTTTTAATTGCTTCCCGTCGGAATGAAAAATCTGGACGAGCAGGAGATGGGAAACTGAGGTAGAAAATACGAACAGCCTAACCATTGTGCTGTCAGATCGACCCATCAATCTATTGTTGAAACAATTTCACTGTCAGAATCGAAGTGACCATCACCCGGTTATTTCCCCTTTAACCCAACCCTCACTGTAATTCTACAGCTCTCAGTGAAGCAAGTCTACATTACCACAGTTTGAATCGCCCACCTCAGAGCACCTTATCAATTCAATCAAATTGTCTGGGTCTATCAAAAATATATATTTTGAGGCACAAAGCGTTAGACCTGAAGTCCAGTACAGTGCCCCAGTACAAACTACACCATGCAGTGTGGTCATTATAGACTCAACAGACACATGACTCATGCCTGTCCACCTTCATGGTATTTGTGAATGGTCCATGGCATGGTTGATTCACTGGGTAAAGTACCGGAGTGAGCCACCTCCAGAATCACACACTGAATGGGGGGCGGTAATGGAGCGGGTCAGGTACAAATACCTATGTGTTGAGGAGGAAGGGGTCGATGCGGTTAATGTGCCAACGTTGCCATTTATCACAGAGGTCAGGGGAGAACTAGTTGCACGTCGATGACATTTACTAGCGGAACTGAGTTATTTGGATATATTTTCGTGATTTGTGAATATATATGGCGTTAACTCTTCATGCAAAATTAACATTGTCGTTAACTTTCGTGAAAGTATTCAATGACATGCGGCTGACACTGAGTAATTACTGGATACCTTCCACTGGAACATTCTAAATTTATCAAAAGTAATCATTTTATTATACTTTTGCTGATTCATTTCGGATTGAATTCTTAATTATTTATTACAGAATACATGGTCAAATATTTCAATATATGTGTTTCATTTTCCTAAAAATATGCTTCAACTAAGATAAAAACCGTTGATTATATAAGAAATATTTTGAAACAAGCATTCTTAATGAGACCTAACATGTTGCTCCGCCCCTTTTACCTTCAGTTTGGACATTCTGCGTTATATATACCTTGTCATGCAGCTCAAGCTCGAACAGGCGGACACCGTCAGGCTGGCCACTGGCAGTTCACATCGTTTCTTTTTGCTATTAAACTAAAGGAATTTTGTCATTGATTTCAGATCATAATGAACCCTACATTTGTTGTGTAATTCTGATGAAACTATACTACCTCAAGAAGTACTTTGTCTCGCAGGTGACATGGTTGGTTCAATCAGAGGTATGTTACTGTGATTTGAAACCTCTGCCAAATGAGATTCGAGTATTACTTATGTATGGGACAGATTAGCGGATTTAGAGATATGAATACCACCTTCATTACATTCCTCGAAAGGTAATACCGATATATGGAATGCACTAAAACATATGTCTAAAGCTTTGGGCCTATTCTTAGGGTTAGGCTGTGATGAGAAAGAATGCTCTTCATATGGCTTTACAGAAAGGATTAGCTCGACTGTTCTTTACTGACAGAACTATACTGGGATTCCGCTTCAACCAATGTTCAGTCATCTGAAGAACGATGGGTCAGTCGAGGCACTGCTGACTGTACTATAACGACGAGTAAACTGTCATATGAGTAAGAAAAATGTCCTGGTTATCGAAATGTTTTACTGTATGAAGTCAAAATGAACAGTGCAGATGACAGTGTCGCCAGGACAATGGTGTAGTGAGTGAGTGAGTTTAGTTTTACGCCGATTTTAGCAATATCACGGCGTGGGACACCAGAAATGGGTTTCACACGTTCACACCCATGTGGGGAATCGAACCCGGGTCATTAGCGTGACGAGCAACCGCTTTAACCACTAGGCTACCCACCGACCCGCCATGGTTCCACAGTTCCACAAGTGTATTAGTATTATATACGCACGGTTTGGATGACTACTCGATTTTCCCGATAAGTAGACCAAGTACCACTAGGATATCACAGACAGAATAGGTCTTACACGTTAAAACATATTCAACTAATTGAAGCGTCTGAAATGTGACGCTGAGATGTACACAAAAGTTTGAATAAAGATAAATGTTATTATGTGAGTGAGAGGGGGCTGATTTGAACAGTACTATTAATATTCGGCGTGTAAGCACGGTACGGGAGGAAAGCCCGCAGTGATGTAGGCCAAAGAAGACATTTATAAACCCAAGAGCACAGTGTGGAGCTGATAAAACGTAGAGACATAACCGGTGAAAACCACGACTCGAACCCACCCTCCTAACTCTATACTCTATGGAACTATACCACTTGTGCCACCACAGAAACAAGACACACAGCACTTCGCAAGCATAAGACGAACAGATAGCCTCTGATATCTTTTATAACACTATTCTCTACTCTACAACAACATATTCCTGATAATGTGATTTGATTGCTGATCTGAGATGCGTCATGGAGCTCGCTACACGTGCCTTTTTATATTCTACTTATAAATCTAGTTGTCAGGGAGGATAAATATGGATGGACAACGTCTTTACCACTGTGAGAGCGATGTTTATGAGTAGGTTCTAACACCGTCATCAAGCAAGTTGATCTCACTGTAATAAAGACGTTGTTTATCCATATATTGTATCCTCCGACTTCTAAATGCCTCTAAAAGAAGTACATGTAATCTGGTTTTCGTTCCATGAAGTATATATTTTCCACTGCCATGGTGTCTCTTATCGCCCATCTTTAACAAGGATGCAGCGTGAGATGGACTCAGAACAAGGGCTTACAAACTTGCAGCTAATCCATATCTTTAAGTAGTATTTACAAGCTGTAGTATCTGTAAAGACAGTTGACACGGATTTCAGCTTTTTGAACTTTGAACGTAACGATCCGGTACTGGTGCTGGTGTACCTTTAGCAAGGAAATGATCACTTGGTCAGACCTGTCTCCTTTACAGCTTGTATTGGCTGTGTCAATACCCCTGAAGCTCTGTGTACTGACTGGGTGTTGGGGGGTCACGGTGTCTTACACAGTCTTTGATGATGTCGCAAAGATTTAACGTGGCGATTCGTTGATTTGAAATCAGAGTTAGACTTGCACAAGTCTCTAAGGTAATAATAAATAGTTTAAATGATATTTCTATATATATTAAGATAAGATATTAATATTCCTCTAAGGTCTGTACTGTCCGCTTATCTAGACTTTCCTCTTTAAAGGATAGAATTACTATACACCAATGGGCTTAGCATTCAGTACAGCCTTGAAGCAAGGCTACATCTGAGTGTACATTCAAGGGAATGGTGTTACAATCGGTTGGTTGTATCTGAATATAGCGAGACTGGCGTGGTTGCCGACAGAGATCACAGGCGACTCTTGTGTGGTTTAGATTCAGAAACACTGCTCCTATATATTCATAGATAACAGTCTGCAATGGAGACTGACGTTTATGAGATGTTTACAGCTTAGGTCGGACTAGTTGTAACTCAGAAGGGAAACATCGTCGTCAGATAGCTTTAGGTTCTAGGTTTACCCAGATAGCGTTTGAGTGACTGATGTCGGCCGGCTTTATCAAATATATTCAGAAAATAGACCAAATATTGGGAAAGTATGGAATCCTGAAAGGCTCACTGTGGCGCTGTCGCGTTTTCTTTACAAAACTTATCAACAAGTGTCAACATTCATTAAAATTTCAGGGGTGGTTGGGTAGCCTAGTGGTTAAAGCGTTGGCTCGTCACGCCAAAGACCCGGGTTCGAATCCCCACATGGGTACAATGTGTGAAGCCCATTTCTGGTGTCCCCCGCCGTGATGTTGCTGGAATATTGCTAAAACCGGCGTAAAACCACATTCACTCAGTCATTACAATTTCACATCGCAATAATACGACGAGACAATTTAACCAGTTGTCACATAGTCACGCTTAGAAAAAAATGTTTTTCTATGATTAAAATATATAGCGTTGTATCATTGTGACCTCATTCCCATCTAGAATGTGTAATAATTGGCTCTAAAATGCATGACTGTGCGAAATATTGATAATGTCGAATTGAAGCTCGACTGAATATTTTTATAAAGTATTAAATTTAATTTTGACAACTCTGAAATTGGTGTTGGTGGCGAGTTGTTGGAACGTTCACACTCTCAAACTCGAGTTTGGCCGATTTAAACAACAAACAAACCAATCTTAAGAAGGAGCGAAGCCTACGGGTGCTCGGTTATCTGTGCAGAGTGATGTCTGAAGTATATAAACATCATATAAACATTATTGTGATTCATCAGGTCTCTCTTTTCGTTAATAGGGACGTCAAGAGTTTTGTTTATTGTTGTCAACATCATTTCAGATATAGGCTATTTCCGGTGTCCTACAATGTTCCTTACCAAACAAAATCGAAGTGAGAAAGACATATACAATTCAAAATGGTTTTCGGTGTCACAACTTTTGTCTTAAAAATATATGATGCGGCGCCTAATTTGTACAAACTGTGTTTGGTTCATTGGACCATTATAAAGTGTACAGAATGAAGGTTTTGGATGTGTGATTGAAAGTGGAAAACAAAATCAGAATGATTTTCATATTGGTTGAATTGTATGCAGAGAAAGGACAACAACTCCCTGGGCCCAGTCTTCTCTTTCTGTATCTGGAATTCTGAAAGAAACATTTAAAACAATAGTACAATGGTGTATGTTAGAATGGGGGTGTGTGGTGTGGGGGCGCTAAAATGATGCAGGTGTTAGAAGTAGTCACCTTTGCCAAACCCCCAAACACGGGTTACTTTGCATTAAAGGTTACACCACCTAGAACAAAACTGGACAAACGAGGAACCTTTGAAAACTTGTTGGAGATTGGAAAGTGTGTTCTATGTTTCAAAAACACTTTAGTTTCTGAAAACGGAACCATCAATACAAATATACTGAATGTTTTCGTAAGTTATATGTCCCATTCTTGCGCCTTTAAAGACATTTTAAACATTTTAGATAGACGCGAAGGAGAAAATGAGTCATGTTTTGGCCTTGAGAGTGTCGCGTTATTACCATTTTGGTAAACACCAAAACTATTATTTCAAAGCACGACAAAGACGCATTTGGTCAACATCGCCCTGGATTCAGTAGATTGTTTCATGCTGGTGTGATTCATAACGAAGCGTGCCTGTATCAAATGTTAATGTTCTATTTTGATCCGACAACAGCAAACAGATTACGGTCTGCCATGTTGAGGGCAGGATAACCTCCACATGAACTTCCCGCGCACACCTTGCAGGACATTGCATGTTGGCCAGAAGCAGGGGTCATGTCATGTCGGTGCTCATCAAGGTTTAATATTCTACTGACTCAAACGCTAGTCATGATCAATATACATTACTAAACCTACACGCTTCGTGTGCGCCAGGAAAACGTCTTTTAACGATCACCACGTGAACATTTCTGTAAGTATTGTTTCTATATAGCTGGAGTCTCAGCCCACTTCATTGACATCCGGTAATTACGAGCACTGTGAGACTACTAATTGAATCACCTCCGTGGTTTCCCGCGTGCAATCATCACGCAGGTAGAAATCCATTATCTATTGTGTTACCTGAGCGTTATCAAACCCATCACCTACGCTGACCCTTCCGTGACCCCGGCAAACTCTCACCTTGCCAGTAAGTCGTTATGGCTAGGATGCTCGATCCATCCTTTAAGTCAGTGTGGCCACGTACAAATACGAGGCTCCCGTAGTGTAGACATTACGTGAAGAAGTCCGGCGTGACCACCTTGTCGTACGTACGTTTCTTTACCGAAGTCTTAACAACCCGTTTGCTTTATCAATTAAAAGAAGTTGACATTTGATCGCGACATGCCGCGGTCTTGGTGAGCGAGATCCCACTACAAATCTTCTACGTGTGAAAACCCTACTTTTATGTTCCATTTGTATCTACATTGGAGAGTTAATTGTGTGATTGAAGTGATGAATGACAGGGTGTGTGCTACCTGTTCGATTTATCCATACTGAATACATGGCATTTGATAACAACATTCCTTCCACCTGGTCAGGTGATCAGTTAGATCTTGTTTAGTCGACCAGGTGTTATAATGCAGGTGCAACACTATCAGTCGGGCATGAGAGTTGTAGCTTTAGTAACAGCAACTTACTGACAGTGCAGAGTTACGTCCCTTAGCTGTTTGGATCATTTTGATTCCAACATACGATCCGATTAAGAACTTTGCATTGTCAGCAACAATGCCTAATTCACAAGATAGGTAGATGTTTACGACCCATGGGTCGCTTTCTTTTTTATTCACGGTTGATAAGAGTTACTATATTTCATGGTTTATAGTAATTAGTGGCATTTGAGAAAGTTAGATAACTCATTGTACTTCGACCCGTGAAGATACAACTTAGAATTTGGTTTTCATGCTATCGTAAAAGACAACTAACGGGATCGGGTGGTCAGGTTTGCCGACTCGGTGATGTATGTCATTGTATTCCAAATGCGTTGGTGGGTGCTCGTGATGTTAATCATTGGATTGTTTGGTCCAGACTAGAATATTTAGAGGCCACCAAACAGCTAGAATATTGATGAGTGCAGATAAACAACAAACAAACCAACATATCAACTGAATTAGCAGAACTAGTCAGTTGTGTTTGTATGAATTCTGTAAGATTTTCTTCTTCTGTATTATTGACCCAACATGCTTTTGTTTCGGTGAAATGTCGGAGATTATCCCAACCCAGTCTGGATTCCAAGCACGCAACAGGGATGAACTTGATGCATCCTTTAGAAATAGGTTTCAGGTAAATTAAGGTAATACCTACAATCATTAAAGAGTACTGTTCGAGTCTGAAATGTTAACGTCGCTTGGTTCCTCCACACCCGTGATTCAATGGCCATATGTTACCTGCGGGCAGCTGTTAACGTGGTCATAGCAACCATAGGATAAATAAAACCCATAACAAAACAGCGAATAGCACCGAAGGTATATTCATCCACAGTGGTGAAATTACATTTGGTTAGTCAGTTGGTTGGCTTCTTGTTTAACGCCGCTCTCACCAATATTCTAGCTGTATATCGCGGCGGTCTGTACATAATCGAGTCTGGACCAGACGATCCAGTGATCAACAGGACGAGCATCGATCTACGAGTCTTATTTTGGACTTTAACATGAACATAAGTATGGGTTTACTAACATATAGTCTCTGAAACGAACATGTTTTGCTGAAAACACAGTTCCGGAATCAAATTCACAAAATATGATAAAAAGGAACCACAATCTATAGCTAGTCTGGCCACATATTCATGACTTGCATGAGCTGTATTGAATATATTTGTTTCAGGGTTTGTTTAGGGTTCACGTATAGTTTTCAGCCACATTCAACATACTGAGGTTATATCACAGACCATGACTCTAGAAATGGACGTCATGGTTTTACAATGTGGCGAATCGAATCCGAGAAAAGGGTTACATAAAACCTTTGACACTGAAGACTTGGCTTGGTAGTTTTTTAACGCCGCACTCCGCAACATTCCAGCTATATGGCGGCGGTGACAGTGAAGAGGTCCTGGGAACCTCTGCGGGGACACACGTAAACGTGATTGAGGTGAGAGTGTATGGTACAGTGTATGGTGCATGTAGGATATCCTGTATCAATTATCCTGGTTTTACCGGTGTGTCAGCTGTTCACCAAAGATAACCACGAGGCCTGATACAAAGGCATATCCGGGTTGCCTGGCTTAGGCATATTGTTGTAGCCAGTCGACCAACACATCCACATTATCAGATGAACTGTATTATTGAACGGCGTTTTGTGTCAGGAAGTCGTTTGGAACAGGATAAGTGTAAAGGTATTGAATTCTTTCATGTCTGGTTAGACAACATACGTGAGTGTTTGAGTGAGTGAGTATGGCGCTTTGAACAGTATTCCAGTTACATCTTGGTGGAAGGCCGATGTGATGCAGGTCCGCCAGGAACCTACATATAATAAATTTAGTAACCATGTAGCGAGTGAGTGGGTTAGGTTTTAGCAGCTTTTAGCAATATTCCAGCAATTTCACGGAGGGGGGGCAGCAGAAATGTGCTTCACACATTGCACCCATCTGGGGGAATCGAACGGGGTCTTCGTAGACGCTTTAATCACTAGGCTGAGGTGAGGTGAAATTGGGTTTAACGTCGTGCTTGAGAATATTTCGCTCATATGACGACGTGCATGCGTGTGTATGTGTATGTGCGGCTGCTTGTACTAGGCCAGACGTAAGCTGGTTTTATAGTGCTAGCCCACTGAGATACCACGCCGCAGTGAAGCATGAATACCCCACTCAGACACATTATACTGACTCCGAGCCGACCAGTCCTTGTTGTACCCATTAATGCCGAGCGCCAGGCAGGGACCAACAAGTACCATATTTTAACGTCTTTTGTCATGACGTGGTCGGGGATCGAACTCGCGACCTTCCGCTCTCCGGGCGGACGCTGTAACCACTACACCACGGAGGCGGTCACCACTAGGGTACCCCACCGACCCAGTAACTATGTAAGTATCCATGTCCAGCCACACTAACTGCTTTTTGGTCAGTAAACAGAAATGGATACCCCTCTGATGTACGTTTTCCCTGTACTTTATATACTGAGTGACCAATAACGAATCCCTGTGGATCTAAGGTGATTATGTTGACTGGGATTTATCCACCTGGGATGATAACACAATCACTGGTCCATTTAGTGATATTAAAATCAGACGGCGAATTGTTCTCTCCTATGCTCCTCATGTATGTAAGGAGGTGACTTTGGACACAAGAAAGCGAGTCAGCAGATCTGGTTGTTTCTCCAGTGGACTGTCTAGGACTGACTGACTGAGTTTGGTTTTACACCGCTTTTAGCAATATTCCAGCAACATCAGGGCGGGGGGACACCAGAAATGGGCTTCACACATTGTACCCATGTGGGGATTCGAACCTGGTTCTTCGGCATGACGAGCCAACGCTTTACCCACTAGGCTACCCTACCGCCCCGACTGTCTAGGATTATAGGGTAATGAAGTTGTTTTGCATACCCAATTGACCAGTTTTGTCATGACTGTTTGAAAATAATGAATATATTACAGGTGACACTCAAAAAAACCTGCTCCCAACTTGTGCTTGTAGCTTGTACCTTTGTATATCTCATCATATGTTCAGTGACCCTCCCGAATCTCTCTGACCCACCTCACCTTAAAATAAATAACGTCCCTTAACAAATTAAACCGCATAGCGCGTATGAAAAATACTGTGACTTATAATAAATCACCTACTTGACAGGCCTACTGAATTCCAAGGAAAGATGGAATTTGTAAAGTGTGTGACTTTTGTTTGCTTGGTTGTAGTTTAAGCCTTAGCAAGATTTCAGCAGAAGGAAAGTGGTCAAGAAAATCAAGTCTTGACATCCTGAACATTGATGTACACAGCTGACATGATGCCACCAAACACCTCAGAATGACAGACCACCAGGGCCTCCTTTCATAAAGCGCTAAGGTGATCGTAAGTCACTAAAGTGACCTTAGTACAATGTTAAAGAATGGGAGTTAAGGTTAACCTTAGTAAAGATTACTTCGTGAAAGGAGCCCCTGATCCCATTAGCTGCCTCTTACAACAAGCATCGGTTGCTGATAATCCATATTACCTGGTCTACTGTTGTTCAAATGTCATGGATTTATGTTCTTCCAACATCTCAATACCAGTCAAAAACTGTATGCATCCTGTTTCTTTAAGCCATAGCTTGATTCATGGAATCAGGGGTGTGAAATGATTCTAAATAACATACACAGGACATCCCCACACTATTACCATAATTAATAGGGATAATCAAGGTTTGAAACCTTACATACACAAAGACAACACACTTGTTTATCATGTGTAAAGTATGTATACATTTATTTGCATGTGATATTTTCTCTAAGGATTCAAATTTGTAACATTCCTTTCATTCATACACTCAAACATTCCATGGGTCCATTGCTATTTCATTGATTTGTTGTTTTCTTTTTCATTTTCTTATTATTTCTGTTTTTCTTTCCTTTGTGCTTCACAGACTTGCTTGATGTTATCTTCCCTGAAATCTTCCTGGCGGTGTCATCACCTCCCTTGTCCTGTCCAACTTTAGATGTCTCCTGACCTGAACCAGAGGCTTTCTCGACATCCTGATTTAAGGGATTTTTCTTCCTCCGTTTCTTGTTTGCTTTTGATTGTGTAACAGGGCTTTTCTTTTCCCCATTGGTTGTTGAGCTCTCCTTATTTGGCCTGGGCTTTTTCTTATACACAGACTTCATGTTTTCTTCTCTGAAAGATAAAAAGAAAAGAGTTGGTTGGTTGTTGTTTAACGCTGTCCTCAGCAATATTCCAGCTATATGGCGGCAGTCTGTAAATAATCAAATCTGGACCAGACAATCCAGTGATCAACAGCATGTGCACCGATCTACGCAATTGGGATACGATGACATGTGTCAACCAAGTCAGCGAGACTAACCATCTGATCCTGTTAGTTGCCTCTTATGACAATCATGGGTTACTGCAGACCAATACCAACCCGGATCTTCAAGGGTTTAAAAGGAAAAGACTCCATCATTAATGATGTTTAAGGACATATGTTTCATTAAACAGACTGGGTTACATGTGTCTTTTGTGGAAGTTCTTGGAGAAGGCACAAATGAGGAAAATTGGAAAAACCAAAAAAAATAGTATTCTTGAAAAAAAATGATCAGTAGAAAGTGATGCCTGTGACCAAAGCTGAACTAAACCATATTTGTATGCTCGTAGTAAAGACCCAGACAGGTCTAATTCTGAAATAATTGTACCATTTCTGGAAAAATCTCATACAAATATATGTAATGTATGTGAGAAATGCCATGGAAAAATCTTATGGCGTTTGTTATCTACCCTAGTACAAAAATGGGGTTTTGTGGGAGAAGCTGCAAAGGGGGTAACTCTGTCAGGTAAACCAAATCCCAATGTTTCAAATCGAGTAGCTTTCCTTTCACTTGTTAATGAGCTGATATGTACCAAACATGGCATTGCAGTCTTTACAGTGTGGACACATTACTTATCCTGAAAAACCTGATATCCATGTATCACACCTGATCAGGTAGGGATATACCAGTGTTAGTGAATGAGTACGTGCACTCTAACATTGCTTTCACAGAAATAACATGGCATGACTGTTCTGTACTACAAATTCAATGATATATGTCTCCTACTTTTGTTTCTGTCGTTGCTCGATGTCATATTGCGAGTCTGTTGACACAGATTTTCTCTTTGGGGCTGTGTGAGCAAGCTTCTTTCTGTGCTTCCTGAAATTCATGGAGAAGAAAATGAGAGATGCACAAAACACATACTCATACTCCTCAGGGAGCTGAGATTGAAAATTGAGTATAATAATAATGTAGCAGCGTATTCACTTCGTGAAAGGAATCTGGAGCATTATAAATGGAATTATTATTCTTATTATTATTATCAAAACATGAAATTATGCTTCTTCTTTTCGCAGGCTTATCAAAGTTGCAACACTACCAACAACACACAATGTCCCAAACTTACAGGATTTTCCAACAACATGAACAAAAAATACAAAAAATATTCTGACAGTTCAAAATTCCTGCATCAGTTTAAAATATGCCCTCAACAAACAACGCTTTAAAACACATCTACGTATAAGCAACATAGAAATCTTCCGATTCTTACTTCTGCCTCCAAGTAAATGAAAGCTGACAAGGCTAGACATGACAGTGAAGTGACTCACTTGCTGGGTCTGGCCAACTGGAGCATGTAGTCCGGCACTGAACACCCAGCTTGCTTCATGACATTAGCAATGCTGAAACAGAACATATGAATAGCTACAAAACATAATTAAGGTCAAAGAATTTTACCAAAACAAAATTGATGATGATGAAGGTGATGATGATGATGATGATGATGATGATAATCATGGTGGTTTTATATGAACACATCACATGTTATCATTTTGTGGCACATACAGGAAATCCAATAAACCTAAAACTCTGAAAACAATTTTTTTTGTCATCATTGCATTTCTATCAACAGGTACATATCTACCATTTGTTTCAGTGCCACACTCACAGAAACACACACTGATCTGAATACATGTAACTGATCAACTTCACTGCTGCAGCACTTTGAAGTGGATGCTGCACCTGATGAAATCTGGCAGAATCTAATGTCAACTAATGTTGCATCTTGAAATGAGCAGATACGTTTCACACTACACACTATTCCTTCATATGATGGTGACCAGGAGATAACCAGACAATGCAGTTACTATGAGCAACAATCCACAAAGTGGTGCAACAATGATCCATTTAGTAATGAATGATCCATTTGGTTGCCTCCTATGGCTAACATAGTTAACCTTTGATAAGTCAGTGAAACTTCCTACTGGCTCAACTTATCCTTAATAATAATGTCATTTTTTTCAACTTTAATCTTTCCCAGAATGTTTTTCTTTATTAACGTTCGGGAATCATCCATGATCTATCATGTCACGATACCTTACAGTTTCATTTCCTGGTATTTCAACGCTTTGCGCATAGGAATGTCAACACCAGTCTTTACCAAATAAAAACTTGTCTCTGCACCATTGGCTTCGCTAATTGATTTTGTAGAAACAGTGTGAAACTGTGTACAGTGTAGTGTATTTTGATTTTATTGGTTTGACTTTAACAAAATGGGCCTGTAGATCTTAAAGCCTGCAGGTGGCAGCATAGCCTGAAGGCCACCTGGAATATTCACGTATCGCAAACACTGAATTGGTTGCCTACTGTGGCTAACATAGTTAACCTTTGGGTAAGTCAGTGAATCTTTCTACTGGCTCAACTTATCCTTGTTTGCCAGTAGTATATCATGACGACCTGGGAAATGATAAGTATCCACAAGGCATGAACAGAAACCTATTCCAGCCTGGAATCCCCACAAGGACATGTCAAGGCTAACCTTCTGAGATACACTGAGTCGTCCTGTGTGAAGTAGGTAATGGCTCTACCGGGTCGACCTGCACGTCCTGTTCGACCTGTGAAATAAACATCATCATAAGTTTATGTTTTTGATGTTCAAATGAAAACTGTATATGACCTTTTCATTTTACTTTGTACTTATCTGAATCACACTTATTGCAATGTTATTCTGGAAACATTCAGGAGGTTGTGTCTGAAGCACCCATAAAATATTATTCAAGAAGTAAATCTTGCAAAACATGAGTCAGTATTGTCTATTAAATATCAGTTAAATGTTTTCAAGAATAGAAGTTCCATTGTTTTCATGTGCAAGAGAAATTCCCCCAAACTGAAAGACAATCTTCACAGACGATCTTAACAATAACCTGTCCCATTTTACCCCAAAGACAAAAGTGAGTGAGTGAGTTGAGTTTTACACTGCTTTTAGCAATATTCCAGCAATATCATGGCGAGAGACACAAGAAATGGGCTTCTCACATTGTACCCATGTGGGGAATGGAACCTGGGCCTTCAGCATGATGAGCGAACACTTTAACCACTAGGCTACCCCACCGACCCCCTAACGATAAGGAGACTGAGGAACAACTGTGTTCGCTCACCTATCCTGTGTATGTAGCTGATGGCGCTGTAGGGGAAGTCGTAGTTGATGACAAGGTTCACTCCCTTGAAGTCAATACCGCGACCCATAAGTTCTGTACAGATCAACACCCAGATTTTGCCCATCCGGAAACACTTCACAACATTGTCACGCTGAAAAATCAAATCCAGTAAACATTAAGAACTGCATCAAGTTTTAAGATTATACATTTAAAGATTATACATTTACATAAAACATATCAATGAAGGCTGAAAAAACACTTTCAGCACCTGCTACTGTGTACTATATAATTTGCAATCTTCACCAGAAGAAATCCCACTCTTCTATTTTTGATTTTTTTTATGAATTCATTTATGATTTCAACTGCTCAACAAAATAGCAAACATTTGCATTAATAGCCTAATATCATAGCAATGGTGTAGTTTAGTTATCCGAAAGGGCACCTGTTCTCACCTCTAACTGGGTTCTGTCTGCATGAATGACATCGACATTGACACCATCGTAGATAAGTTCGTGGAACAGCTCCTTGGCCCGATCCTTTGACTGGACAAATATCAACACTGGAGGCTCAATGCCCTGCAGAAAATAAAGTTGTGAGAGTGATTATTCCTGGATTATCACATCAGGAGACACTAGAAATTGGCTTCACATTGAAACACAACCTAAACTGTGACACAACTACCCACTGCTATAATTAGGCTACCCTACCGTCCCCAGTATGATGTTTGTCTGAGAAGGGAGTTGTAACAATTGTAGACCATGTGAATCAGGGAGCATATGTGAAATTGGTATTTAAATACATAATCACTTGAAGAGGAATGACAAAACAAGGGAAAACAGCAGAAACTAATTTTGAAACACTTCTTGGCACTTTTTCAAAATCAAGTGAAAGAGTGAATTTTAGTACCACTCAAATGAAGTGAAAGAGTGAGTGACAGTAAGTTTAGTTTTGTCAACCAAGCCAGCGCCGCCTGACCACCCGATCCTGTTAGTCGCCAGCAATATTCCACCTATATGAAGGCGATTTTTATAAGACTGAAATTAATTAGTCATGGCATGATGTATCAACTCCAGCCATAGGTAAAAATGAGGTATACTAACACAAATTTAATTACATTTAATCACTTAATGACCAATCAGGCATAATGGATTAATGGATGTTGGTACAGTTTTTACAGATTTCACTGTGGAATAAGATCCTGATGAGTATATTGATATGGTCAAGTTGGTACCTTCTTGATCATGTTGCGGATGGCCAGCAGTTTCCCTGACTCTGTTCCAACAAACACCAACTCCTGCTGGATTGTCTCCGTCGCTGAGTTCCTGGACAAGACAAACGCTCATTGTTTACTGGGGGCTTTGTTACACGTCACTGTGTCTGTACAGTGATCTGAATGTGACAGTTAACTTCAGGATGACTAGGTAAAATGCATCACTTTCTTAAAGCAAGAGGCATATACACTTACCTATAGATTGATCCTAAGCATTATAATCTAAATTTAGAATCAGTTGCAATGGTCTCATCTACACCTGTACTAGGTAACAGTGATGTAAGTCTACTTCAATCCCACCTTCACCTGTGCTTGTCTCCCTGGGTCCAACGCAACCTGTACCAGGTAGTAGTGACATCACTCTCACTTCTGGTCAACCTACACCTGGGCCAGTATTAACGACATTTGTCTCACCTTAGTCCCACGTACACCTGCACGACATTGTCCAGGTTGAGTTTGCACCAGTCCTCCACATCACAAGCGAATGTTGCACTGAACATTGCTCGCCGCACATGAGTTGAGTCACAGGCCTTGTAAATGACACCCAGCTGAAACCATTGTGTTCGACAATTTTGTCATTGATGCTTTACATCAAGGCAGGTGCAGTGAATTATTTTCATTTGCTTTACTGGGTTTCCTTTCAGCATTGTAGAGTATTTTTAATGCTTTGAAATTAAATGTCAAATGTCAAAATATGTCACACCTTTGACCCTGATCTGATCTTTATTCATTACTGAAACATGTTTTACTTGATCACATGAGAGAAGACCAGACACCCTTCTGAACTACACGAACATGTGATACTAAATTTGCTGCACTTGAAAAAATCACAAGCAGGAATCTGTGCTTCAAATCGTTAATGTAAACATGATTTAAGCAGTACAATCTTAAAAGAAGTATATAAACATAAAAGTGGTACGTTGTTAGCTTGAAATGCTATTTTCTAGTCCTGTATGCTGAATTAGTGTAACAGCTAATGAGCCTTTCCAAGCATGTGCTTGAGCAAAGAAGGGAGATAACTCTCAGCTTAAGGTACAAGCAGTATGTCCTAAAAATTATTTACCCAACTAAAATATATACTAATTTGTTATATATTAATTAGCGTGATATGGTACATTAATGATATTGAGATATGTGACTGTTAAGCCTCTGGCATTTGAATAACAAATTGTCTGTATATTAACTTTTACTTCACATACCTGGTCTCTGAATCCTTTCTTCCCGTCCTCAAACAGCTTGTCGGACTCATCCACAACCAGCCACTCCACACTGAAACAAGATGCACCACCATCACCTCCTGGAACACAGCTTTCAAGGCAACCATCCTTCCTTTCCTAACAAACACCTGTCCGGAGCAACATCCCAAGTAATTACTGATGTGAATCACTGTGCTTCTTAACTATCAGGTCATAACAAGACATTCTGCCAGTTTGACATCTCAAACTGAATGTCATGAACTTTGTGAAATATTTAAATTGCGATAATGTCCCTGGGGAATGAATTATTCCCTCCCCATATTTTATATCAGAATACCTGTTACATTAATTGCTTATCATAGGCTATTAACAGACTTGTTAAGATATCAATTTCTTAACAACATTTTCCAGAAAGTATAAAATACACATAATAATATAATAAATCCACAAGAATACTTCTACAACTGCTTACAAGTTACAAGAATATAGAGCATCTTCAAACAGTAACTGTGTATCAGAAAAAGTGTTTGTAATAGTGTTCATACATATTTTTCTTAGCATACCCTAGACTCAGAAGGGGTGGTGGGGTAGCCTAGTAGTTAAAGCTTTTGCTGATGACGCTGAAGACCCGGGTTCGATTCCCCACATGGGTACAATGTGTGAAGCCCATTTCCGGTGTCCCTGCCGTCATATTACTGGAATATTGCTGAAAGCGGTGTAAAACTAAACCCTCTCACTCACTCACTCGACTCACAAATAACATTTCCAAATACATCATTGTTTATAATGCCTCAAAAAGAAATAGAAAAAGGTATACAACACACATATATGACTCACTTGTCAAGTTTGATGACGTTTGGATGTTTCTGCAGGATGTAGACCAGCCTGTTCGGAGTTGTCACCAAGATGTCTGAAATGTTCAAAGGCCCAATTGTAATAAATTCCTATTGATACACAATAAACACAACTGTCCCTAAAATAATGTAAGTCTTACGATAAATTCAATATTTAATACTTATCCCGACTCCTGCTGTTTTGCTTATCTCCCTTTCCCTTTTCGACGGTTACGTGGAAACTTGAATCCCTTGCAAACTCTGGTCAAATTTCACTCACCCATCGGGAGCCCCACTTTCCGCCAAAACCGCCTCACCCGACCTGAGCCAAGCTCTCATTACTCGCTCCTGAATAAGCCCACACTAACGCCTGCAGTGAAGCCCGTAGTGCTGAGAGGGGACGGTTGGGAGGGCCTTCAGATCATGAGTCAGGATAAGTATAAAATATCAATTTTATCATAAAAATTACATATTTTTCCTTATCCTGTCTCATGCTATATTGCATACCAAATCCGACGGAATAGGTGGTGGGTCAGCCACCTAACGGGATTCACTGTGACTGTTAGATCTAAATAGCGTCTGATCATATACCTCCTGGGAACTCTTCCTACGGCTTCTTCTACTGTGGCCAAGACATCCTGATGACGATCGGTGGACCACACTGTCCAAAGTCTTTAAGGAAGTAAATCATGTAGATTTCGTGGATTTTAGATAAACTAGTACACCTCGATGTCTGGAATGATCCATATTTTAAGGTAAGGACTATTACCGAAACTGAATTGCGACCCATATGTTAAGGTAAGGGCTATTACCGAAACTGAGTCTAAATCACTCATGCGCTGACTTATCTTGTAAGACAGTGGAACATGGACATCAACAAGTGACAAGAGTGAGTTTCTCATTGTCTGGCTGGAAGTGTGAGTTGTTGAGCTACTACAAGGGCCCGAACTGGTGGATACCGGATACATCTTCTGTAGCGATATCCAGAAGATAATGGTTAGCGAACACTGTGTCCGACTTCAAGAAGCAGCCTTCCATGATGGACGATAAAGATCAATTCCATGCAGGGTGAGTGTGAAGGCTAATGCTCTAACTGCGTGTGGGTTGGAGGCTCTTGGCGGATCCAACCCTGCTGCTCTGTAGGCTCGTATGACGACAGCTCTGATCCAAAACGAGATCATTGTTCGGGCACTTCATAGTCATGGCGGGTGATAGCGGGATGAAGAGACTCTTGAACTTACTCCTCCTTGTAGCAGTCCATTCTAAGTAGATCTTCAAGGCTCTGACTGGGCATCATCTGGTCTGAGGATTGTAGACAATGCTGGGGACGTGGAATTGTTGACCTGGTAGCTGATTCTTCGCAATGAAGTCCCATCTAAGTCCCAGGTGGACTGCAGCATGCTCTCCAGAGTCTAATCTGGTTCATTCGTAGTCGAGGGCGTGTATCTCTGACATCCGATCAGCTGTAGGTAGGGTGAGGAGGAACAGTGTCTTCTGTGTTAGCAGTTCAAAAGTAGTGTGTCTCAGTGGCTCGTAGTTGTCGCTGGTCAGATGTTCCAGCACAGGCTGGAGCTCTAAACTTCTGCTGCTGGTCTTCAAGCTTGAATGATCTCAGTAGGGTGATGAGTTCAGGTACTTTGGTGAGGTTGACTCCCGTATTCATGGTGAGAACGGAGCTGATTGCTGCCAAACATGTCGAAAGTAAAGATCCCTTCAGGTGTCTAAATCACAGTTGCGGATATGAAGCTTTCACAGTCGAAAACCCCTTGCGTGCAGCAAACTGGTCGAAACTCTTCCACTTGTCATCGTAGAAGTTGTGGGTTGATCGTCTTAAGGCCAGTGTAACTGCCTCAGCTGTTCTGGTCGAGTACCCTCTTCTTTTCAGGCAGTGCGTAATACATTCCATGAGTGTAGCTGGAGCCCTCATGGATTGCCGTCAGGTTGCCTTTTGTGAGCGAGCGAGTGAGTATGGCTTTACGCCGCATTTAGCAATATTCCAGCAATATCACGGCAGGGTATGCCAGAAATGGGCTTCACATAATGTGCCCATGTGGGAATTGAACCCGGGTCTTAGGCGTGACAAGTGGACGCTTTAACCACTAGGCTATCCCACCGCCTGCTTTGTGTGAGGATGGATCAGTAGATTCGGCAAATCTGGTACAAGCAGCGTTGGTTCTCCCCAGAGCTGTATTAGGTCTGGAAACCAGCTTCTCGATGGCCAGTAAGGCGCGACCAAAATCATACGTAGGATCTTGTGTAGAACTTGTGGTATCAGGATCGGTGGCGGGTCGTCTGCTAGGTTGAAGAGCTAGAACGTCAGTTGTAGCAGCGGCGCTGATCTCGTTGAGCCTTGTACATATATGTAGAAGTTGCGAAGGCCTCACAAAGACTTCTGGTTCGAGAACCGGCGGTTGTGAGTATGACAAATCGTTGGCTTCGACCGTGGGTGTGAGGACGTTCGCTAAGGAACGTACTTCAGCAGCAGGCACTGATGATCTCAAAGGTCTCATGGAGCGGAATGACCATGATGACGATGACCTCGATGACGACGTCTTCGATGATGGGAGAGTAAATTTTAACTGTTCTTGGGACAGAAGGATTCAAGTGTCCATGTGACCGCCGAAAGGGAAAGGGAGACAAGCAATATAGCATGAGTCAGGATAAGGAAAAATTTAAACTTATTAAAAATACCAAGCACTTTCCAAATACATCAGTTTACACATACATGTATGCTTAGAAAAGATTGTCATATCTGTAGTATTACTCACCAAATTTCTTTTTTGATTTTGGTGAAAACTTTTTAATTGCAGTTGCTGCCTTTTCAATGTAGTATATCTTGAATCCTAAACCCTCTGACAATCTTTGGAACTCCCTGTAAGTCTGAAAGCAGAAATGGCTGTAATTGCTGAAATACCCAAATGTGGATATCCATGGATGTTGAGTTTTAAGTACAAAATTCAGTTTGTTTTAGACCAGGTGCACCACTGACATTACGATCAGATGTTTTCTTCTGCTTCAACACCTGAAGTCACCTCCAGAGTGGGTTGTGTCCGGTGAACTTCCTGATCCACCTATCAGCATTGAGGCTTTCAAATTTTCAGTATGAATGAGAGCAGCATTTAAACTGGTACCTTGAGCATAAGTGAGTGAGTGAGTGAGTTAAGTTTTACACCGCACTCAGCAATATTCCAGCTGTAAGGCGATCTGTAAAGAATCAAGTCTGGACCAGACAACCCAGTGATCAACAGCATGAACATCGATCTGCGCAATTGGGAACCAATGACATGTGCCAACCAAGTCAGCGAGCCTGACCACCCGATTCCGTTAGTCGCCTCTTAAGTCAATCATGGGTTATCAGTGCTGTGGTCCGGGTACAAATTTTGGTGAGTTTCATTAACTTATAACTTGGTACACATTTTATACATACAGTCTTTTCTGAGTGCCATGGCATCTACAACCAAAGGGGAGTGCTAGTGAAGGAATAATTGTTTTCAGTGAGGGTTTTCATTTTGTACAAGTCAAAATTTCCGAATCATTGAAGATGACAGACGATTTGTGACCTTCTGTCGAAGTGTCCTAAGACCTTTTCTCAGTCTCATCAGACTGTGAAGACTTGATTTTGATGAGATTGGTGCAGCCCTGTCACTCTCCATTTTGGATCCACCATTCTATGTGCTATCCTCAACCACCTAACTCTAGTCTCACCTGTTTGGCTAGTTCTCTGGTTGGAGCAAGTACGACTGCCCTGAAGCCAGAGTTGCGCGGCTCCTTCAGATGATGCAGTATCGGGATGATAAATGCTGCTGTCTTCCCTGAGCCTGTTGGGGCACATGCCATTATGTCACGTCTCTGGGGACAAGAGTCAATAGTATCAGTAGTCACATGTCTGACCCGGCTCACATAGCAATATACTCCACAAGTGCTTCAGCTGTGTAAGGCGGACTGTTAGTTTGTCTTATGTTTCATGATACACTTTGCAATGTTGCAGCTATATGTTAAAATATGTCTGATCTATTAATCACCTCTCATGACAAGCATAGGTTTTGTTTTCAAACAGAGCTCAGTATAAAGCAATTATTTTCATTGATGTTTTCACCATATAAAACAGGTGGAGGACAAAGTGAACTGTGAAACAATTAAAGCAGGGAGTTACATGACATACAGACTAACAGTAGCTTGAAGGTTGAATATCTGCAGTTGGACTCAAACCATACAGTGTTCTCCTCAAACTGATAGACATTCTAGCTAAGTTTAGACAGACTAGTCTCATGGTACAAGAATACCTAAAAAGGGGAGATAACTAATTACTACACCCGGTACAAGCCCCCATACCCTAGTACTGTTATACTGGTCAACAATGATCAACAAGGAGCATATCTAGTCAGTACCTGTAACATGGTTGGAATAGCCTGCATTTGTACTGCAGTAGGTTCCTTATACCCTATGCTGTAGATGTTGGCCAGGATGGTTTTGTGGAGGCCGTACTGGGTCTGGAGGTGTTCAAACGTGGTAAGAGGGGGCGGGATGTCTGTGCCTGTCACATGGAGTTTGTGTCGCTTCCTCAATTTATTCAACTGAAAACAATACAAGAGCATTAAAACAAATATTTACATTCCACTTCTACATGCTTAAAGGTATTTCTGGGAGATAAATGGATTCCTTGGACCTGGTAGCTAAAATCAATAGAATTATCCTAGAATGGCCCACATGTTATCAGGGAGGTGAGGTGAGGTGAGGTGAGGTGAAATTGGGTTTAACGTCGCGCTGGAGAATATTTCGCTCATATGACGACGTTGTTATCAAGGAAAAGAGAAGAGATAATTATTGGAGCAAAAATGAATGGTATTTGATTAACATTGAAACCAATGATACTAGTAACCGCAAAGAATATGATGTTTGAACGTTGCAAGGGCAAGGACTGTTGTACTTTGCCATTTGGTTGAATTCACACTCATCTGTAATTTGTTAGATTTTTCCTCATCTAAATTGCCGTCGTTTCTATCTAAGAGTATGCATGGGACTTCATGATGTTCATTGACCCATATTTCATCGTTTACCTGACTGACTCTGCATGGGCTTCCAGTGGCTGCCTACTACTGTGGATGGACCAGGGGTGTGTTCAGGTCAAGTGTAACAAGAGGCTTAAAAATTGTTTCATGTCATTTCCACTCCATAGTCGGAAGAACAAGGAAAGTGCATAACGTGAGATAGCATAACATTAAAAATATTCTATATCAAACTGAATGTGATGTAGCAGCAACTGCAGTCACCTTCTTCTCCTTTGCGTCTGCTTTACTGTGCTGCCCGTCTGCCTTCTTCTGCTGTCTGTTCTTTGTGTTCTGGGTCTGCTGACCCTCATCCTCAATCTTCCCTGATGATCTGATGTTCCCAAGCAGCTGTAGTTCATCACCAGAGTCAATCTCCGAGCCAGAATTCCCTTCGTCATCCTCCTCCTCAGAATCTGTTTCATCATCACTGGATTCAGATCCAGTTTCCTGGACATCCATCTCTGCATCTTTTGTTGCAGTATCAGCTTTATCACTATCCTCATCACTGTCTGAAGATCCAGTATCACTGTTTGAAGAGTCATCTGTATGAAAGAGAAGTATAATTTCCAGTAAATGAATTGAGTGAGGTGGATTTATAAGCCACTTTAACAGTGCCCTGACCTGCCAGTCTGTCAATAAAGGAATCACATGTATCATCAAAATCATTTGAGATTGAGATGAATTTTTTAGTTATGCAAATCAAGTCATTGTGTCCATAACCTTTCTCTGAACCATCTGCTCATGGTTATTGAAAGTTCATATTTAAGGTTAATCATCATGATCATGGCACAATCAGCCACATTTCAGCCTTACATATTCACACATACCGGATACCACGTGTATGGAAGCAGGATGCCAGATATGCAGGGATTCTCTGTGTTCATGTGATAATGTTAAATACACTACCAAAAAAACATGTGAACACTTTTGTTGAGCTATGCAATGCTAACATGCATTAAACAGTAAAGAGTATGTCTAGCAACATTTTGTCTGCTCCTGCTTTCTGACTGTCCAATGGTCCAAACCAATGTTTTAAGAAAGGAATTCAGTCTCAGGTGTGCTTTTCAATACAGGCCTAAGTAAACTTGCCTTCCGACAGCCATAAAAGAAATGAAAAAGCCCAACTGTTGTCATGGTAATAATCATTTACCACATACTGACATACCAGAATGTCTGTACAGATTAAAAATAACAACATGCAGAAACATTAAATATATATCATATCTATCATTAGATGATTATGTATGTCATGTATAGATACCTTCTTGTTTCTGTTTCTTTGTTGCTGTTGGACCATCATGATGAGCAGGTTGATCATGCGAAGATATTTTTCTTTTCTTGATTGAATGCTTATCGTCCTCTTCACTGATCACTTCATCATCTCTGGGGTGTTCTTGTTGGGCAAGTTCTCTTCCAGCTCCACGTCTAGGTTCGGGTTTAGAACTCACAATCTGAACATCGAAACATACTACAGACATCAGGATGACAACATGATTTGCTTGCTCAACAACATGAAAAACAAGGATGGAGTTATAAAAACTATTATGAATAAGGACAATTTGTGGCAATATCTAACATGTTTAATAATTAATAAATAATGACAGTACTGACAATACTGTGAATCATGCTAATGACACTATCAGAATATATAGTATTTTCCGATTCATTTAAATACTGTACTCCTCCTACTTTAACATAAATGATATATCTACTAGCCTGTAAAACTCGGATCTAAACCAAATTTTAGAACCACCAACACAACTTGCCAACAGATGTTTTTAAGGAATGAATCGTGCATATGTAGATAATCATATAAGCAACCAGTAGGTGTTGGCTAGTGACAGAGGAGCAGTATATAGCTATGATTCGCAGATAACATCATGAGTAAGCTACAGTCCCGAAAGACAAAATATAATGTCAGATCTAACCAAAATAAAACTCCCGTTTTAAGTTAAGGGACGTGTCGTTGAATTTGTATGAGGTGAGCGAAAACAAAAGTCACAGGGAAACATAGAATATTATTTGGGAGTAACTGTAATTACCCTTAACTTTTCAGCATCACTGTGAAAGCGCTTTAAATCAAATTTAGCTCCGAAACCAAGTTTTCGGAAAAGCTGATATCCGTCCATGCTGTCTGGTTTACAGCGGAAGTAGAATACCCAGCTGGAAGGAAGTGGTGTAAATAGAGGGAACGACGTCCCGAGTTACTTCCTCTTTGCTACAGAAGCAGCTGAGACGTGACGATGGCAGCAAGAAGACGTGCAACCGCTAACCCCGTTGAAACAAAACCTACAAAAGAAGTGACAGAAGGTGTCACTAAAACTGACAATGACATGTCATTTCAAGAGAAAATAGAGTACATAGATCAGGAAATACGAAAGCTCCATGTCTTCTGTGTCAACTCTGGCTACAGCTCAACTCAGATTGAGGGATTTGTCGACCCTTTCACTCAGTCGATGAAATCAGTGAACAGGGAACGATGGACACGACGAGCTATACGTCTTGCAATCTTCGTCGCTGTTGCTGCTGCTTTGTTCTATATCGACCCAGTCTACAAGTTGATTTGTGTTGTTGGAAAGAAAAGTGCAATCTCCGTAAGTAACATCTGCTGTGTGACCATGATTAACTTGATTATAGGTATAAGATGACGATGACGATGATACTGATGAACAGATATATACCTGTCAACTCAAACACATTTGGCGTGAAACTCAGGTCTTTTGAAGCAAACCGGACTGTGCCACACAATCATGTCACAATGCACTGCAACTTCACTCCTATACACACAAAATAAGCTCTACAACATCATGCCTTCATTTTGTGTCAGATTGCCTTCTTTCCCTTTGCAACCATCAAAGTTTACTGAGAAGCTGAGACCAGCTTTCCATTTTAGCATGCTTAGTGGCATCTGTCTTGTGTCATTGTTGTCACAAAAGTGACAACGAGTACCAACAGTGGAACGAGCTCTCTGTATTGCCTTTTGTATTAGCTTCAACTATATTGTACTTCCATGCAGTTTACTGTCATGATGGATCTAACAGATGGGGGCGGTGGGGTAGCCTAGTGGTTAAAGCATTCGCTCGTCATGCTGAAGATCCGGGTTCGATTCCCCACATGGGCACAATGTGTGAAGCCCATTTGTGGTGTCCCCCGTCGTGATATTGCAGGAATATTGCTAAAAGCGGCGTAAAACCATACTCACTCACTCACTCACTCTAACAGATGAGTGTTCCTTTTGAAGAAAATGACTAGTTCCAATTCTGTTTCAGATTCTGAACAAAAACCAAAACATAATGCACTAAATATTTAACCAACCCACAGCATGCAAGAGAGTTTAATGTAAGAATGGACAAAACTTTACAGGTGCTGTTTCCTTTGTGGAAAAATTCTCATTCAATATATGGTTTGAAGTTGATTGGTAAATTCTAAGCATCAGGGCCAAACATTGGAGTAAATGTGGTCAGAAAGATCTTTGCAACTTTATGTCTACAAGACTGTAAATATCAGTGATATATATAGGAAAAGTACAATTTTACGATCTATATAATTTGTCTTGTTTGTTATTTTGACATCAAGTAACATGAGCTGTAAGTAAGATTAATAATTATTGGATCGGAAAAAGTTACCTGCAATATATACATTGCCATAGGTACTTTTGTCAGTTTTGGGGTTATTTCTACATCTCTTTGTTCAGATAATATACAGAACAAATAGATATACTGGGAAAAATGGTTGAAATAATTTTTCGAATGGGGGCTTTGTCCCGTATGGAATGTGACTAATACTCGCTCACTGTACATTCAATTGAGAGGTTATAATGATAACAATGTTGATGAAATGTCTTATCACATCACATGCACTGTCACATCGTTCATAATCATAGTGTAACATACTAACAAACTATAGGAATTCATCCCATTCAAGAGATGTATACAGCAGTGGTAAGTGATACCAAGCTATAAACACCGTATAGAAGGTAAAACTACACAAACAAAAGGTGTCCAACATAAGACCTAAACGCAACTGCTTCATCATGATCATATTACTAGTGTGATTTCCTGAAAACTATGGAACTGATTGTTGAATGAATTTAATATGTTTAGACAAAAGTTTAGAACATGTCATGAGTGTGCACAGCGTTGTCATGATCGGGGATGTTTTGTTAGTTTTGGTAGAGGGATTCAGTTTAGGGAAGACAAAACTCTCATTGTTAATGCTGTGTTGTAAGCTGACCCTGTTGTTTGAACAGCAGCGAGTCAGTAAGGTAGCAGTATTTGGTGACGCGAATATTGTCTTCTTCGAGTGGGGCCTAATGTTGTATTGTGTGAATTTGTTTCAAATATCCATTTGTCAGGTATTTGGTATTTAATGATATGCTCATCATACTTATGACTAGTTGAGATTCATAGCAGATATTGGACACTTTCTGAGGATTCACAACCATGAGAATATGGAAAGGATATATGAAATTTTGTGTTGCAGTCTTTTCACAGTGATCAGGGCCTGCTTTCACAAAGCGCTAAGGTGATCGTAAGTCACTAAGGTAACCTTAGTGCAATGTTAAAGAATGGGAGTTAAGGTTAACCTTAGTAAAGGTTGCTTCATGAAAAGAGCCCCTGAACAGAAAATGATTAACCATTATGATCGTAATGTTAATTTATGTGACAGTTCTTCAGCTTGTTTAGTTCACCTGCACCAAGGTTATGTTTCACTCATTAAAAACTTCACAATATTGTGCAAATGACAGGAAAATTTGCTGTTTAGACTGGCAGAAGATTCTTTATGTCCATAATGACAATGGCATGAATGTGAGCATTAAATATACTTTTGATAAAAAATGATATGCAACAGGTTTTACAAACAAACTCATAAAACACATAACTAGTTTTCTTCCATGTTGAAGCAGTATTCAAGTAATAGTTAACAAATAATATGTTTCCCTGTTTGCAAGGAAATTGGAGTGTTACCCAAGTGAGTGACTTGTGGTGATGAGGAAGTTAAAGAGTGTGACAGACAGTGTGTGTTTCCTGGTTGTACATTTTAATTACACCAGTAGTATGCATCACTGTACATGGATTACATGGATTACTGGCTTAGAGTCAGACCTGGTATTCCGGGCCAAACTTTAAGGCCTTATTTTCCTTTTAGTTGGTTTGTGAGACCAACCATCAAAAATATATTTGAAAAATATTATTAAAAAAAATATCTTGCCATGTTTACCATGTTGATATGAATAAAAGTTATGCATTGATAAATAATCCAGGGACTTGTAAATCTTTCACTTTTGACTTTGGAATATGATGGGGACCTCTTTCCTTACTTAAATTCAAAATTCAAATCAAAACATCATTTTTCTTGGCCTTAATTGTAATTCAACAATCTATTCTATTGGTTGGGTAGCCCAGTGGTTAAAGCACTTGCCATCATCTAATTTGATTCCCAGTATGCCTATACTTGGTGTCCATATCTGTGACACTGCTTAAATATTCCTGAAACTACGATAAAACTTCACGATCTGAAATTGTAATCTGTGTAGAATTTACAACTAGCAGCTAAACTCATAAAATCTAAATTGTATTGGGACATTATCTCAAAATCTTTTGACTATGGAAACAACCCAATTCCAGCAAATCACTACTGGAACTAAGGCCACTAATGAGTCTAACAGAATTTACTGCTTCGATATTGTTCATCTGCCAGATCTGATCACTCTTCATTACAGACAGGCTCAAAATGGGGCTATCGAGGGGTGTATGCTAGGTTTGTGATTTAAAAAATGCAAAAGGTGAAAACTTTCATCTGAGCAATGTGTGAAATTTTCTTGAATATTGATGAACAAAGGAACCCTTGAGAACCTATGGGCTTGGTATACATGGTGCAGACTGATTTGTCAGTAACAAAAAGGCCAGTACTGGAGTCCATTTTCCTCGGTGTGAGTGAGTTTAGTTTTGACACCGCTTTTAGCAGCATTCCAGCAATATCATGGCGGGGACACCAGAAATGGGCTTCACACATTGTACCGATGTGGGGAATCGAACCCGGGTCTTCTGTGTGACGAGCGAACGCTTTAACCACTGGACCACCCCACCTCCCCCCCAGATATGGAGAGTCCGTTGAATTTCAGGGGTCATTGACATGGTCCTCCCAGCAGCTTGTGCTTTCATGCTATACTATATGATCATGGGTTTTCGGTGTTGCACATTTTTGGATTTCAGTTTTTATTCATGCTGTAACAGGGTGGGTTGCATCACACCGGCATTGAAAATACTTTGATGATGGCTTGTATTTAAAATAAAATTGTTTTATTATGTTTATCGCATGTTTTACAATTGTTCATGGGATAACCAAGACGATAACATATTAGTAAGCGTCCGACAACTCATAACATGATGATACATAACACACCACCTACATAAAGAATGCCTAGTATATGCATCGTAAAGCTTGTTGAATATATAGACTACAGTGGTTTACATGACTGAACATTAATTACCATGAACTCAAAATTATATATTCAGTTCTTCTGAATAAACATGTTACTTGCAACACAATACAAAATACCTTGAAATCGGCGATAATGTTGTATTTAGTCATCTTGTTATTTTTTTTATTTCAACTCGAAGAAATTAACTGAATAGTGAACTTACAAACAATTTTAAGCATACACAAACTCCCTAAATGTTGACAGTACTGATGGCTACCCCTTGTTTTGACCCTCATTCAGGCTGTGCCAGTTACATGCTTGAGTAACTTCGGGAGATGATACAGATCAATATGGATGCCAGGGCTGTTCCCTTCACTGTCGTCTAAATCAATAATGATGATATTTAATATTCATGTATTCAGTTTATCTGGTGCAGGTTAACTGAAATCATTTCATTTCTCCCACATAACAGCTCAACATTTTTTGTTCAGTGTTCAGTGTTCATGTAACACGCACCATGTATTTTGACACATTTGCTGTGGGAATGGTGTGACAGATTTTGTTAGTCCTCACAGAAACAGATACAGTGCCGATGTAGAACCATGTTGAATTTGAACAGCTGTTCATGTGAAATGTAAATATTGAAACATACAGAGCAATTGTTAGTATGTCTATTTATTCAACATTAAGATTCCAAATTATGTACCTTTAACGGAAACTGTTTGGGTTGACATGACTGTGTTTTCTGTCAATATTAGTTTTGTCTTTATATGTCTTGGCTTACATATTCGCCATCCTTATATTTGATAAATATGGAGTAAGATGAAAAGTATGAGGAAAATATTTACAACTTGTGTCAAGTCTGCTAACATATTTCACTGTAGTGAAATGTGTTGAGTGCAAGGTCTTGAGGCCTGTAACATCACCAGTGAGAGATGTAACATGGCTCTCAGTTTCTTCTATGCGAGACGGGTGCACTCTGCGGCACTAAGTGAAGCACTTGAAGTTGAACATAATAAATTTAATCAACGAACTTGATTGTGTGATTAAAGCATTTCTTAAAATCACCCAAACAGGATGGTTATTGCTTGACACGCTTCTCGATCACCGATTGCTCAGTTTCATTATTTGCTCTAAAAAGATTACAAAAGATGAACCGTCTAACCTGCAAGTCCTAAAGTTATGTTTTACATGATTAATCATTGGTTGGACAAAATATATGAAATCATCCTTAACTGTATACTAACAGGCTTAGCTGAGAAATGCATGCCTTACTGTAGGCCTTAAGTAACAGTACAAACGAGGTTATGTATGTAATAATTGTTATATCTCATTACTAGTACAAGAAGGTTTGCTTAAACTCTTTTGATAACTATAAAAATGTTTATGTGGTGTTTACTGATACCAACCAGGTTATACCGTTTAGTTACCACTTCAAAAAAGCAATTTGGATTTCTTTTCATATTCTTTTACCAGTCCCTGGGTTTGTCAAGCAAAAGTCTGTGAACTAGGTATTAGCCAAAAAGCAGTATTATAAGAATGTAATACTACTATTAATTTATACAGCTTTGTGATGGGCAGTGATCTAGTGGTTAAAGCATTTACTCCTCATGCCAAGAACCATTGGGTACAATGTGTGACGCCCATTTCTGGTGTTCCCTGCCGTGATATTGATGGAATATTGTTAAAAGTGGCGTAAAACTGAACTCACTCAATCACTAGAGGGTTTTTTGTAATTGAGTATCTTCAGCTGACAATGACATTGTGTTATAATAACCTTTCCATTTTGATTTGGAGTAGTTTCAACAGGTTAACATCTTTGTTGCCTTAAATCACGCATATATTGTGTTTTGGCAACTTATGCTGAGATCCTGTAACAAGATGTTAGGGTGTTTTGTACAATATAGACCAAACTTTATGGATAACAACTTCTTTTTATTCATGAGTGCGAAGTTTCGATACAGATTCTTGTACCGTTATCAAGCAGGTATGTATCTATCGAAACGTCGCACTCACGTAATAAAAGAAGTTGTTATCCATAAAGTTTGGTCTATATTGTACTTCCCAACTTCTAAAATGCCACTCAAACAAGTAAGGGTGTTTTGTGTTTGCTTTTACCACAACACATCTCATCATTGTCAAACTGTCAAGGCTGTGTGTGTACAGGTAGCAGCATGTTCTCACTGTGCCTTCTTCCAGTGGATCTGTTGGGGCAAGATGTATTTGAATTTTGATTGAAAGGAGCAATTATCAATGCTAGCTACCTCGATTAACATCACCCTGCCACATAATGCTGAAAATCACATTTAATTATGATTAATTACATTGTATTGGAAATGACTTTCTTATCATTACACTTAAGTAGCCCAATGGGAGTCTTCTTCCCCTAATCACTGTCATATAAATTCCTCTTTATGATGTTCTAATTTACCTAGCTTATTTATGTTTAACTATCAGTATGTTGTTTTAACAATCTCTGATAGACCTTCATGAATGTTCTTTTCTAGTGATCTCAAATGAATTGAAAGGATACGACTCAGTTCACCTTGAATCGTAACAGCCCAAGTTAAAACAAAGGGAACTGATTTCAGCTTTACCATGTTAGGTCACTAGGACAACAGACCATGGATATAATAATAATATAATAATAACAATAATAGTCCATTTATATAGTGCATGTATCCATGCACATTGCATATACTCAAAGCGCTGACATATTACCCCTGGTCAAAGAGTACAGAATGTTACAATAGTTATTTATTGAGAGCACTACGGTAATTATAACGTCTTACATAATTGAGAGTGCTCTCCCCTGACTTCCTGTATATGGCGGCAACCATGAATACACATCGTGTTGAGCAGTCAACAGCATTTTGTCCTTCGTGATTATCTGGGACCTAACAGATAACTAATCACAGAACACTGCCTGTGGAGAATACAAACGATCGCCTGTCAGGCGCTCAAGGTTCAAATTAACACTACCATCCTATCATACCAGGTACCCAATTTACTGCTGGGTGGACAGAGGCAATATTGAAATAACTTACTTGCCTAAGGTGGGGTCACATGTGCTTCGTTGTGGGGCAGGACTGAAGTCCTAGAAACTCTCAGGAGTCAAGCTGCTAAACACGGTCACCCATCCAAGGACTCTCCGCACCCAACATTGCTTAACTTCAACTGATTGTGACCTGAGCTCTATGCACAGGAACACACACCGTCTCAAAATTAATTTCATTTTTGCTTACTTGTTTTCTACTTTGAAGTTTATTTCAGTTCAACCACATTATTAAACAGTTATTTATGAAAACAATGGAAATGGAGTAATGACTTGAATGAAATATATGTATAAAAGTAGCTTCTATACTAAGGGTACTCCTGTCATATCTTCCTACGTGGGAAGAGAATGCTATACTAAGGGTGTCTCTAGTAATTTAAGATGACTTCGCTTATGCTTACTTCCGTCTCTCTACTGACAGATGTTGATCATTTTTTCACTATGTCGGTTGACTTGGCAATCCAAATCAAAGTAACCCTACGTCAACCATATAATATTAGGTACCCAAAATATAGACAATGGTATATGGCTGTTAATCTGTCATGGCAGAACAGATTTAATATGGGAGAAATGGGTGCTCCCTAACTTCTTTTGAGAAGTATATTTCTCTTAAGAATTATTTTAGTTGCTCTAAGAAATTGCTAATGATAACAAATTATGCAGTTTTCCTCTCATTAACAGTTACTTTTTAAACATTCTTAAAATATTTCTTGTGTTTTGAAATTTCGGGTCGCATGTTTTTGACAACATTTGTTAATGAATTATTGTTAGTTGAAGTATATTTCTAAGCATTTTCTCTTTTCAGCACTATTGAATGTCAAAATGACTGATACCATAAAAAAAACCCATAAATATTAAAAAATGCTTGTAACGTCTTTTAAACATTACCTAGAAACAACTTTTCACAGATATCAGCCTTCATGTTTAACATTTTCAATTATACTACCTTACAAAGATGGTATTTTACAAAAAGGTTAAGTGAACTTGAAACATATATATACTCAGTGTATAAGATCCAAGTGTTTACCCTGTTGTGAGCCATCTTTTAGGTGGATTTAGCTCTTCCTCATCACACAAAGTTTATTATTAACAAAGGTGAGCTTCTGTACTTAAACCTCTGCTGCTCTGGTTTAGATAGATGGAGACTAGACAGAATTTCACCATTTCAAGTAACCTATTTCTATTCTCAGTGCAAAGACTGACTGACTTAGTTTGTTTTTACGCTGCTTTTAGCAATATTCCAGCAACATCACGGCGGGGGACACCAGAAATGGGTTTCACACATTGTGCCCATGTGGGAATTCGAACTCTGGTCTTCGGCGTGACGAGACAACGCTTTAACCACTAGGCTACCCCATCGCCCCTTCAGTGCAAAGAGGACAGTGGGGTAGTGTGGTGATTAAAGAGTTCGCTCATCGCACCAAAGGCCCGGGTTCAATTCCCACATGGGTACAATATGTGAAACCCATTTCTGGTGTCCCCTGCCATGATGTTGCTGGAATGTTGCTAAAAGCGGCGTAAAAAGTATTCTTTGGTTAGTGTTATAGGCTCATTATCAACTTATTGTTTGTGCATGTACAGTCGAACCCTGTTTACTCGGACCCCGTATATCCGGAAACCTCGCCTTCCTGACGATTTTTAGGTGAAACGAAACTTGCCTTCATTAATTGTACTCGCTAAGCCGGACCTAGTCTGTCGTACAGACCCTGAAGCAAATATATCCAAGAAAGCCCACGCAAGTCTAGAAAATGTGGCAAGTCTAGATTTCCTCAGCTTCATCTGAAAATGAAGAAAGTCTCAGGGCTCCTTTATTTTTATTTTTTTACTATGAACTTTTTTCAGTAAAATATGTTAATTTCAGAGACTAGTTGTTAGTCTAAGCCGGACCCTATGCTTCTGGACCGGAGAAGTTTCAAACCATTCCCATAGATTTCCATTAAAAAATTATCCAGTTATCCGGACGGAAAGATCTGGGCACATGTGCAATGTGTACATGTATGTTTCACTTCAGTATTGTTTACCCCGGACGACTAATTGTATTCATTGTTAATCTCTCGTTTGATGTGAATTGATTACTTACCCATCAAAACACTAGGGATGCATGTCCCTTCAGTTGTGACAGGTGTGAGAACATCTCATCAGTAACGAAAACACATGTTAATTAGGATTAGGATTAAGCTGAGCTGCGGAATATTTGATGCAGCAGTTACCACGAAGTGACGGCGACGGAGTCCCAACTGCTGAACAGTCAATGATGAAGACACCGTCGTGGAGCTAACTGATGAAGAAATCATCAACAGAATGCAGCCACCAACAGACGACCAGTCAATTGACTATGAACAACAAGCAGTTGTTACGCTGTTGACCTTCTACGAATATACATTGTCAGTGCGTTTTGCTTGTTTGATCCAGTTAACCTGACGCCTCGCTATCCGGACGATTTCCGAGTGTAACCAAAATGTCCGGATAAACGGGGTTCGACTGTATTCCAAAAATCACACCTAAATATAGAAATGAGTTTCGAGTGAATCACTTGACAAACATTACTTTTTATCTTTTTTATCTATGTATAATACTTTTGTGACATAAGCAGACGTCTTCGGTCTATGTTGAAACAATCTGCATTATTTTTCCATGCAAACGTTTAATCTCGCAGGTACCTGTGTTTCCTGGGGATAGATATGTCCATGAGTTTGACAAGGTGACATATGTTTAGCCTGTGTTTAAGATTTTATAGGACAGTTTTATTGGAATATTCTTCATGTTTATGGTTGGAAATAATTCTTTGTATTGATTGCCCTGTCTTGTGAGTTTGAATATCATGCTGGGATCCAGATGGCAAATACATATAGGGAGCATATTTAGATTCCTAGGTTTTATTTGTCATTGCAGCAAACACTTGTGGTAGAATCCTGAAAAACCTATTTATGGCAATTTTCAGTCGTTGTTTTAGGTAATGGAATGTAATATATCTGTTGTTAGTGGAGCTCAACATAAGTGTTCCCTTTTTGCAGCAATGCTAAATTTTACCTTTATATACTTTTTAAGTGGTCGGAGTTCTCAAATTCACAAAACTGTATGTGGTCACAATGCAAACCTATATCCACAGAAATCACCGGAATGTTTTACACATGCTTATACCAACCACTAATGACACTTGTATTTGTTCAAGGTGCCTGAAAACCTGTATTTGGCCATTTGCTGGGTAAAATTTGCTCAAAGTATAATGTGATTGTTATATATTTTCCAGTAAGTATATCTGGACATGTGAATATCTTTTCTCCAACTGTCATACTGGTGGTGCTGCACTTTGGGAAGTTTTTCTCCCATTTCGATGACACCATATTGTGTTCAGATCATTAGTGAGCGATTGAGTTAACATTTAACATTACAATGGCATTTTTCAGCCATATAGTTACAAGTCAGATCGTTATAATTTTTGTAACTGATATCAATTAATGTTTCCTCTGGGGATTTGAGGCGAGAAAGACTGTTTTGATCTATTTCATGCTTCTGTCTTCTAAAAAGCCTGCAATCCAGAAATACTAAATGTCTCTGGTGCATCCTGAGCTGGCTGGTGTTTCTGCATATGGATAACCAGGGAGTGATGTCTATTTAGGTTTGTTCATGATAAAATGAATTACAATTTGGCTTCTGTTGGAACCAGAAGACCTATATAAAATATAAAATCTTTCATTTGTAATCCTGCAGACATGTTGATTAAACCATTTTCCACTCAGGCATCATAGAATGTACAATCTATAGAAATACATCACGGCTGTAAACCTCATGTTTCATTTTCTCTCTGCACTAAATTATATATTCATACCAGTGAGTATAACAATAGTGATACAATGGCTATTGATCTGTGAGTAAGGTAACTGAGCATTGCCAGCTGTGTACGCATTGATATGCACAACAAATGCTTTCAGCTGTCTTACACTTGGTTATGTTTGTACTATCGCTCAGGGGTTGACCAATATAGCAGTACTAGGGTATTGGGGCTCATAGGGGTGTGGGGCAGTGGGGTAGCCTGCTGGTTAAACTTAAAGCATTCTCTTGTCACGTCCGAAGACCTGTGTTCGATTGACAAGAACTGAATATTCACAACATTTATCGTACAGATTGCACTATAGGAGATTGATATTTCTTAATATTTACTGGGGCAGTGGGGTAGCCTAGTGGTTAAAGCTTTCGCTCGTCACCCCGAAGGCCCGGGTTTGATTCCCCACATGGGTACAATGTGTGAAGCCCATTTCTGGTGTCCCCAGCCGTGATATTGCTGGAATATTGCTAAAAGTGGCGTAAAACCATACTCACTCACTCACTTAATATTTACTGAATGTGCGAAATTTGGCAGACAATCACCTAAGCAAAAGAATGATTAAAGTTGGGAAGTAGAGTGGTTTACACTCACAGCTTAGTGTGGTAAACATCTGAGAATTGTTTCACTTTTGGCTTTCCTGACATATTAAGCTGACAGGCTGTGTTAGAGATGGAATACTGTTCAAACTGGTCTTAACCCAACCCTCCGACTCACTCACTCACTCACTCACTCACTCACTCACTCACTCACTCAATGTTAAGTATGGGATTGAACATTCCGTGATCATGAAGAAAAAAGACTTATCATGACTTTCAAGGTCGTTTATATGAAAGACACACAGCAGTTTAAGAAGAACACGTCAAATGTGTTAAATGGATGCATTTATGGACGGTACAGCAACAAATCAGTGCGCCTCGCTGTACATTGTGTCAATACAATATGTAATAATACTTTCGAGAATATGAAGAATAGCTGAATATTGAACAATGTTCATGTTTTATGAAGCACATCTGTTAGGTTAGATTGGTGAGAGCTGAATACAAACAAGGTTAACATATGATAGTATGAATGCAGATATCAATATTAAGTAAGCTAAAATCAATAACACAAACTATTACGGTCCCTACTGTTGCTGTAGATCTGATTTGATCAATTTATTCATTGAAAATCCATTAATAGTGACATTTTTTCCAAATTTCAATTTATGTATGGACAAAGTATATTAGCACATGTTCATTTACCTGAATTCTGTAAAGGGACATTAAAGACCGCTGCGTATAGCTGAAATACTGCTGAGTGCCTATGAACCATCCTACCAACCAACCAACCAATCAACTGACTGTGAAGGGTCATGATTTAATTTTTCTTCTGTGCATAATACTCGTAGTCTTTTGTCATAAAACACTGAATGCCTTAGAGTGGGGTGCACAATAATCGAGCTGCACATTATACATTTTATTACTCACTCACTCACTCACTGACCTCACTCACTCACTCACTCACTCACTCACTCACTCACTCACTCACTCACTCACTCACTCACTCACTCACTCACTCACTCCTCACTCACTCACTCACTCACTCACTCACTCACTCACTCACTCACTCACTCACTCACTCACTCACTCAATCACTCACTCACTCACTCACTCACTCACTCTAATGTCCTCCAGGTGCTGCCAGTATGGGACTGGACCAAGATCTACCACTCATCCTGTCTTGTGGAGAACCCTTACTACTCTGGAGGCCAGCTCACCACAGAGGACTGTGAAGTAAGGATTGCTTTGTAGAGTTATATTGCTCACAATGTATAGAAAACATTCATACCATAAACCATGGAATTTCCTGGAAAAACTCTATCCCCAAATAGTGTTTGGGATTGTGAATATTTTGGGGGATATATATTTAGAAAAATTCAAGTATCTAACACACAATTTGGAAAATATTCCCTAAAGAAGTCATGACCTCCTAACAGTGTTTTGTCAGTACATATCCTGAGGACCTAGTGACATACAGTTGTGGGTAGTAAATATTGATACATGTTTTCTTGTTCTATTGGCAGTTGTGCGAGAGTCTGACTGGCATTGAAAGAGTGCGGAGTTTGAGTCAGGATGATATACTGGACATGTATCTGAAGAGGGACCTCCCAGTCATTGTGGAAGATGGGACCAAGGGGTGGATTCCTTCAGATGAATACAGTATCGCCAAGATAGCCCAGGTGAGTTAAGTCACCAACAAACCAAGGATACCCTGCTGTGATTTCTCTGAATTGGATACACACTGTATTATCAAAGGAAAATAAATAACTTGTTCTTAGCTTGTCGGAAAGATTGAAGCAGATTGGTCTGAGTGTTTGGAATTTCTTGCCATCCATGTGCTTGTTCACTTTCATGTGTATTGATCATGAAATATAACAAAAACATAAGGAATCAGTCTAATTTTGGGGACGATATTTTTAAGTGAAGACTAATGTCACAATTGCATCAATATATCTCTGAAATATTCGTGGTCAATAACATGTTTTTTTATCGGTATATGTTTTTACACGACCCGTGAAGATCTGGGTTAGAATATTGATCTTCAGTAACCCATGCTTGTCGTAAGAGGCGACTAACGGGATCGGGTGGTCAGACTCGCAGACTTGGTTGACACATGTCATCAGTTCCTAAATGCGTAGATCGATGCTCATGTTGTTGATCACTGGACTGTCTGGTCCAGAGTCGATTTTTTTACAGATAGGTGGAATATTGCTGAGTGCGGCGTAAAACTAAACTCACTCACTCACTATGTTGTACACAGGCATACCAGTTGAGCCAGGTGTTGAGGGAGCACAGTAGCTGCAGCTTCAACAGCAATCTCCGCCAACAGTACAAGGAGCACCGCAAGCTCCTCAACAAGGCAGCCAAAGGGGAGATAACCAACTACTTTGCTCACTGGTAGGTGGAGTCCGAAACTGTACCTGTTGTCTCAGTTTAGTTGTTTATGCCACTTTGTCAATATTCCGTTGATATCATGGCGGGGCACACCAGAAATGTGAGAAATAGATCTCAGGCCTTGCACTTGGCTACCGGTTTCTGAAAGTTTGCTTTGATGATTGTCTCAGACACCAGATAACAAGAACTTTTTTTCAGTGTCCCATGTCTCAATGAGGTTTATTTTTTACCTTATCCTACATTACTCCTTAATGCATTTACTGCTTTCCTTTGACAAGACGAAGCTGTGTGATGGAATCATCGAAGAGAAGTTGTTCCAACTCAGCGAGCTGCCATACTGCCATCGCACTGCGCCCACATGACCCGGAAAGTGCTGACGTCACGTATCTTCACATTACTGCTTGTCACCAGCCTGACAGGCTGTGCGATTTTTTGCAGGGATTAAACTTGCGACTTAACACGTTTTTCTGTGTTTTTCTTTTGCCGTTTATTCCTTTTTGATAGTTTCTTCAAGAAACGGTTTGTGACTATTTATTTGAAGAGAAGTGTAATTGTGTATTTCCCTGGTCTGCACGTTATTTCTTTGCTTCATGTTTATATCGTGCGTCTGATTGTTCCATTTAACCATGTTGCATTCAGTGCACGTGAACACGGCCTCATGTTCCGCTCTGGTTTTGTAGGTTTTATTCCTTGGTAGTCTTTTTACAAAGCTACTTTACCAATGTTCTGTTTATATACTACAATATTAGTTACTAAATTGTATTTGTAACTTATTTAGTATATTGTTACAAGCATGTAGTTTTCCCTTAACCATGTCTTTGGTAGGCAGGAAATAATGGTTGTCTCTTTATTTGTGTGTGTTTTCTTACACACTTCATTGGTTTTGGGGTTCTGCTTATGTTGCAGATTTGTGCCATGTTGTATTGCCTGCTACGGCAGCAAGTCCAGCAGGTACCCCCATCTGAGGTGTTTAAACTGTACTCGGCAGTGTTCCCTGACATCCAAGTGTGCTCTCTGCCTCAGACTTTCTCCTACAGCTTTCAATAAGTATTTGCGGGTTTCCAGGAAGCGACTCACGCAACAGACTTACAGATGCAGGGTGTCTGTTTCCCTGGCTACTTCGGAGGAGACGTCAACCCCACTGACCATGGTGATGTCTGGTTTATCTACTACAGCGTCTTTGAGTGATTTGTTGACACTGCCCGCCACTTCAGTGGCGTCTTCGTCTTCAACGGCTCCGACACGATCTACTTGTCCGGCACCTCTAGTGGCATCTGTGATGACAGCATCAGCGCCTGTGGCAACGACTAGCTTTCCTGCCGACTAGTGTGCCCTACATGGATCCAGTTTGAATGCAGTCCTTTTTACAGTCTATGTTTCAACAGAAGGATGGCGCCTTCGGTGGTCCCTCCATTTACTCCACAGCCGGCGTTCACTTACCTCCCAGGACATACAGCATTTGCAGCACCTCGGGCGCCGCTCTGTTGTCTACTGCACAGTCTGCACCACCTTTACCTGCCACACCACTGGTATTCCCGGAGCCTCCTTCATCTGTGTCTTCTCCGACTCCGTCGATGCTTGTGGCTTCGGTTACTGCTCCGGCATGTGTGGCACCCTTGGCATCGCCTGTTTTTGGCTCCATCAACAGTTACTGGTGGCGCCTCTACTTCTAGGGCTCCTTCTTATCGTGATTCAGCTTCACCAGGAACCTGTTCGCGCCATAGCAGGATATCCACCAAACAGAGACGCAGGTCTTCGAGTCGTTCTCATGTCCGGAGGTCTTATAACTACCATTCGGATTCATCAGAGGGCACTTTTGTTCCGATTTATGAGGACTCATCTCTGGAAATTAATACTCACTTAGGACTTCGACAAGTCCCGGAGTGGATGGCGGATCGTCTATCCGAGGTGGCTCCTTCCCGAGGTCTGGGGTTTGACAAGAGGGATACTATTTGGTTGGACCCAACTATGATCAAGGACTTGATAACTGCTGCTTGTCAAGAATTTTGCCAAGTTATCTCTTACTCCATCCATTAAGGTGCCACGTTTTCAGAAGGATGATTTTCCTATCCATGCTCTTGAGGTGGCGGTTGCCTTTTGCCTTACACGCTTGATGACTGGCTCCTCTAAACCTGCAATGTTTCGAAGCCAGACACTCGTTAAGCCTTTATCGAGACGAAAATTTGACACTCCCTCAAACCTCTGTCGGCACTGGCTTCCTCCTCGGGGGTGATTAGTCAGGACTTACCTGAAAACAATCCGAATGGTATAGACCATCTCCGCACTGTGATGACTTTTCAACAGAGGCAAATTGAGCATATAGGTAGTCATCTGAAGACGGCGTTAGTTGAAATCACGGCGACACATCGCCTGGGATATTTGGCTCTTTCAGAATGGGACGTCTGCTGCGTCAGCCTTGGTCTGCTTCCTCCCTTTTTAATGGCGAAGATTCCAACTCACACTCCCGTGATTCTGCTTATGCTCGTGATGAGATGGCCCTCAAGGCCCTGGAACAAGTTTCGAAGAATTCAGCGCTTAAAGTTCCTAGGGTAGGGGATTATCAACCTCGGCGTAACTCTCTCCAGCCCCAATCCAGCCAGCACTTTCGGGGTAGAGGTCGTAAGAGAAGGAGACAATCTGGGAATTACCAGCCCTGCCGGGACAGGAGTTCCGGTAGAGGGAGGTCCCAGAGGGGCAAGCAATGAAGTGCTGGACAACAACGACTGGGAACTCGTTCCAGTCACAGACATCCCAGTAGGTGGGAGATTGGGTCGATATAGGCAGAACTGGTGGTTATTGAAGAGCTGTTTGTCACCAACATCCTCCACTGATAGACAATCCGCCGTTAACAATCTCACCTCGTACGGATGTTTTAAAAAAACAAAATAAAAAAACCCCACCCCAACCAACCAACATCACATCATGTTGGACAATATAAACTTTTTGTTACACAAGAAAGCCATAGAGATAGTGCAGGAGCCGACTTTGCCACCAGGTTTTTACTCCCTAATATTTCTGGTTTCCAAAAAGGACTCAGACAAGTTCAGAATGATCCACAATCTGTCTCGGTTCAACAAACATCTGGAACCTCCGCCTCACTTCCAAATGACAACGTTGAGATTGCTCAGGACCAGAATCAGTGCTCACGACTACCTGATCAGTCTCGACTTGCTGGACGCGTATTTGCTTGTGCCAATCCACCCAAGCAACAGGCGTTTCCTCAGGTTTATTTTCAATGGCATCCATTACCAATGGGTAGTACTCCCGTTTGGAATTTCTTCGGCCCTGTGGCTTTTCACACGAATAACCAAGTCAATAGCAGCCTTTCTACACCTGAGGAACATTCAATTTGAGTCTTACATCGACAACTGTCTCCTACATTAGCAGGACCCGTCAACTCTTGTCCTTCACAGGGATTTCACCAGACGCATGCTTCATCAGCTGAGATGGATTGTCAATGAGCAGAAGTCAGATCTCACTCCCTCTTGCACGCTACAGTTCATAGGGGGATTGTTCCAGACACATCTGAACCTCTTATCCCTTCCAAGGGACCGCTGACTCAAGATTCTGCAGCATCTTTATTCAGCACTCCATCAATCTCGTACTCTTCACCAGTGGCAAGTACTTCAGCTCAGGAGGTCGTCTTCAGAGGTCGTCTTCAGCTATGTCCGATCCAACTTTTCCAAGCCCCATTCATCAGGCGCCAGGATCAGTCGGTCTCCATCACTCTACCGTAAGATGTACTTACGGTGGTGGACGATAGAGTCAAACGTCTTAGGGCGCGTCTCCTTGACCGAGCTAACACCCACTCTATGCCTGTTCATAGACGCGTCTCTCCAGGGCTTGGGAGCCCATCTCGAGGGAGAGGTCATCTCAGGGCGGTGGTCCACCTATCTGAGCCAGTGGCATATCAACAATCTGAGAGGCAGTTATTCTGGCTGTGTCTCATTGGCAGTCGCACCTTCAGCATGCTGAACTCATCATATCAACGGACAACACCACGGTGGTCTGGTGTCTTTGAAACCAGGGAACGACTCATTCTCCATCCCTGCTCCATCAGGCATTTCGATTTTTTTCATCTTGTCGATTGCCTGGACTTGAAGTTCATCGTCCAGCAAATTCCGAGGTTACAGAAACATTCTTGCGGACAACCTTTCCAGACCGGACAGGATAGCGCCCACGGAATGGAAGCTACACCCGGAGGCGTTCGACATCATTTGTTGCCTTTTCGGCCATCCCAACATAGACTTGTTTGCCACCATTCAGACCTTCCAGATCTGAACCTACATATCTCCCATTCCAGTTCCACAAGTGTGGGCGGTGGACGCTCTCAGCGTTCCTTGGGAAAACCTAAGCGCATACGCTTTTCCACCACCGGTACATCTACCCAGGGTCCTTCAAAAGGTCAGAGCGACTCACCACCTCTCTCTGCTTTTGATCGCGCCTTGGTGGCCAATGAAGAGTTGGTTTGTGGATTTAAGAAAGCTCGTCACCCACGATCCTCTAAAGCTGCCAGAGTGGCCAAATATGCTGATACACCCACACAACAGGCTTCCACATCCGGCTCCAGGTCAGTTTCGCCTGCACACCTGGTACATTTGCAAAGGGCTTTAAGCGCCAAGGGTTATTCAGCTAGAGCTGCGAGGGTCATAACTTTGGCACACAGACCCTCAACTCAAGGTTTATATGACGACAAATGGAGATCCTTTGAGGGGTTTGGCAAGGACAAACACCAGGATCCGGTTACTGCATAGCCTCAATTCTTGGATGAATTTCTTCTGTTTCTGCATAATCACAGACACCTCAGGGGTAGTACCATTACGACGTATTTGGTAGCTCTGAATTCGTGTGTTGGCTGTTCCAGAGGACAGAAAGATGACCAAGATTCCAGAATTGCAAGTTTTGTTGCGTTCTTTCCATCTAGAGGACCAGAAGTTTAGGCCGCCTGCTTAGGACCTGAACGTTTGTTGCGTGAGGCGCCATTCGAGCTGCTTCATGCCACATATTTTTACAACCTCTCTAAGAAGACGGTTTTTCTCCTTGCGCTGGCCACGGCAGCTAGGGTGAGTGAGCTGCAAGCTCTCGATGTCACCCGTGTTTGATTTGAACAGACCCCACATGGAGCCGTTCACCTGGGACTGTGCTGGGACTTCACTGCAAAAAATCAACTCCCAGGACAGCCTGACAGATTTTTTTCACGATTCCGCCTCTTTCTTTGATTGTGGGATCTGAGGATGACGCTGATAAACTTCACTTTTGCCCGGTTTGTGCACTTCGTTGTTTTCTTCGCCGGTCTAAGGCTCATCGTGGTGCGAGGAAATGGCTCTTTATTCCTGTCTCCAAGACATACAAGGCAGAAGTTAGTCATAACACTTTGGCATTATGGTTGCGAGACACCATTCTCCAGGCTTATGAAGCCACCGACTTGGACCCTCCTCGGGCTAACAACCCTCATGAAATCAGAGCGGTAGCCTCCACGATGGCCCTCCATTGTAATTGTTCCATTAGATCCATCATGGAAGGATGCTTTTGGAAATCCGATACAGTTTTCGCCAGTCACTACCTGAGGGACGTGGCACTGGAAGATGTAGAGGGCGTACAGCAGGTTACTAATCCCAATTGCCATTAACTCCACGGCAGTCCTGAGCGAGCCTTGTGACTCTCTTGGTGTATGTCACCCTAGACGAGCAGGTTACATGCTGTTTGCATATGCTCGGTAGGTCAGTTTCAGATTGTAGCGTTTGCTTTTCTGTCACTGCCTTCCTACCTGGATGCCTTCCATTCCTCACACTCTCATTTATCCTGGCAGGTTTGGTCTTTGGTATTTATCTACCACGACTACTGACGGATTATCTCCTGCGGTGTGAGAGGTTTCTTTTCATCATGAGTATCCCATCTGAAGGTTTGCCTGCCTCCTTTCATCGGATACAGATGTATTAAGGAGTAATGCAGGATAAGGTACAAAATCTAGATATTTTTTATATTTGTATACTTATCCTGCATTACTCAGTCTCGTCGCCCACCCATCGCTGCGACCTACCTCCCTACGATGGTTTTCTTCAGATGTTACGATCCAGCAGTAATGTGAAGATACATGACGTCAGCACTTTCCGGGTCACGTGGGCACAGTGCGATGGCAGTATGGCGGCTCGCTTAGTTGGAACAACTTCTCTTCGATGATTCCATCGCACAGCTTCGTCTTGTCAAAGGAAAGCAGTAAATGCATTAAGGAGTAATGCAGGATAACTATCCAAATCTAAAAAATATCTAGATTTTACTAGGACTGTACAATACAGCCAATGTAATAGTCTAGATTATTTCAGTTTGTAAAAATGAAGAGTGCCAGAGCTCCGTTTTGTCACATTTTATTACCATAATCTAACAACTTTGTTTCTGTACAATATATATGTTTCACAGATTAGATGTTGGTCTGTTTCTGTTAGTTTGTGGTCAAGACCATTTTCATTTATGTCTGAATGGACTGAAGGGCCTGCTTTAGTTGTACTATAAATTTTATGTTTCTCTCCACTTTCTTAACAAATATTGATATATTTCAGGGAGAACTGTTTTGCGGATGCTGCCAAGGCATTCCGATATCTCTACAAGAGGCCATATTTCCTGCCTCCAACAGTGGAGATTGGCATCAGCAACTTTGTCTTCATAGCTTCCAATTACACAGGGAAAGTCCCCAAGAAAGTAAGTTGAATGCTCTTTTGGGACTGTGACATCAAACATTAATTTACTTGTTTTAGTTTTACAATACAGATAACACATAAGCATAAAATAGGTATGAACTTTCAAACCTGAAATGGTCATTGGTGTAGCTCGTCATGCTGAAGACTTGGGTTCTGTTTCCCTCATGGGTGCATTGTGTGACTGTGAAGCCTATTTCTGGTGTATGCCACCATGATATTGCTGGAATATTGCTAAAAGCTGCATAAAACTATACTCACTCACTCACTGAAACCTGCAATATTAAGCATTTTTATACAACAGGTTATACTGTGACTCTCATCTTGTCAGATCTATAATAAATAACCAGCCAATCCTTAATATATACTGGTTGCTTCATCCCACACCTTTTCTAAACGTCGTCATAAGGATGATGATGGTGGTCCAGTGGCTGCTTTGTGTCTTTGATGACCTTTAACTGAGTGGTTTGGTGTCACTGTAAGATGAAAACATCTACTCTAGATGACTGGTTTGTCTGGCTCTGGCTGTCGATATTTAGATGTGGTACCACTAAGAGGCTTTTCTTGTCAAAGAAAGTTTGTCTGAGTACTGTGACATGGTCAGAAGATGAATGTGGTATTTGACCAATATTTGACCAATATTAAATGTAATTTTTTACTAATCTTCATGATCATGCTCTGGTCCTTGAGGTAGTCTGAAAGTAGTTCTGGCATTAAATGTTATTTCACTTGGGTGAGATGTCATGTTTTTCATATAAATACAGTATTTGTTCTCTAAGTACAACATATATTACGTCATTCTTCCTTCTCCAGAATATTCTTCCCATCAATTACACACTGCTGTTGTTTTCTAGATAGATATGGCGCAATCGATGGTGGTGTTGGCGCAGGTGAAGGGGACAATGCAGGTGACGGTGCGTCCACGGGAACCCTGCAACACTGTCTGCGAGAGCATGAAAGAGACATTATCAGAGGGAGAGATATGTAAGTAGTTTTAAATCTCATGGCAATGTGAAGGGTTGTAATTTTGCCTCTGACATACAAGGACTCTTTTGTCTTGGATAAAAGACCCTTGATTATTTTTCTTGACTGTACACGTGGTTTTCACCAGTCTGATACACACTGGCAACTTGTCTCTTCCCCCATTGTGGGGTTTTCTGGTCAGCTGGTTATAAAAGGTGAGCACATGGATTTGGTGGGCAGACTTGGTTGATTTCCGGTCCTCCTACCCCAGCATGGATTGGTGCTCACGTTATTAATCACTGGATTGCCTTGTCCAAACTAAAGTATTTACAGGCAGCCATCATGCAGCTGACATTCTGCTGAGAGAGAGTTCATGGTTGGTTGGTTGGTTGTTTAACGCCACACTCAGCAATATTTCAGCTATATGGCATCAGGGGTGGTGGTTTAGCCTAGCGGTTAAAGCGTTAGCTCATCACACCGAAGACCCGGGTTCGATTCCCCACATGGGTACAATGTGTGAAGCCCATTTCTGGTGTCCCCTGCCGTGCTATTGCTGGAATATTGCTAGACGCTGGCGTAAAACCATACTCACTCACTCACTACATGGCAGCAGTCAGCCTGACCACCCGATCCCGTTAGTTGCCTCTTATGACAAGCGTGGGTTACTGAAGACCAATTCTAACCCGGATCTTCATGGATAAGGGTGTTCATAAGTAAACAAAGATTTCCTGTCACATTAACTTGACACATTATGATGTAACTGAATTAATGTTCATAGCTATGTAAACACTCATTCATCCCTGTTAACGGGGAGGGGCGGTTGGGGTAGCCTAGTGGTTAAAGCGTCGCTCGTCACGCCGAAGACCCAGGTTTGATTCCCCACATGGGTACATTGTGTGAAGCCCATTTCTGGTGTCCCCCGCCGTGATATTGCTGGAATATTGCTAAAAAGCGACGTAAAACCATACTCACTCACTCACTGTTAATGGGGAAAAATAGGTGAAATATTGAAATTTGTGACAGCTGTGCTCATGATCATAAATGATGTTATAACTGATGTTTTATGTTTCAGTTGTGGTTACAGACATGCTGTGGTCGTTAGAATATGTTCCACATGCTAAGGATGAGAGCATAACAATCGGCCTCGGGGGCTCATTTGACTAGACCTCTGTAGCGCAACCTCCTTGATCTTCCAGCCAATATGGCGTGTTAATGTTGTTTCACTCTGTTGTTCAGTGCTCAAATGTTGGACATCACAATAAGCTACAGTGTGTGCTAGTTACAGGGTATTCAGTAAAAATATGTCCTGTTTGAATATTGTATAACCAGAAAAATCAGATGATTTGTGAAAAATGGATAAGTAGACACATGATTGTGTTATTATGGCTGGCCAAAAAGATCAATATTTGGATATATCATTGATGGGAACAAATATTGATGATTATTGATATAAAAAGGGTCATCAATAATATCTTTAATGAAATTTGCTTTTAATTTACCAAAACAATTGTTCCCGAAGGCAGAATGTAATCTGCAGATCACGTTTTACAGACATAATAGAATACACTATGTATTTCATGTCATTGAGGGGCAGTGGGGTAGACTAGTGGTTACAGCATTCACTTGTCACGCTGAAGACACAGGTTTGATTCCCCACATGGGTACAGTGTGTGAAGCCCATTTCTGGTGTCCCCTGCCGTGATATTGCTGTAATATTGCTAAAAGTGGCATAAAACTAAACTCACTCACTCACTCATGTCACTGATGAGTGGTGACACATTCATGCATGGATTACTAACAACTACAGCCTGAGCATAATTTAGAATAAAGGACATAACATAGTGTATTGTGTGTATTAATTAAAACATGATTTCTCAATAGTTTTTGCAAGCTATTATTGATGACACTGTTTTCATATCGATAATTGTTAATAATTCTTCACATTGATGATATTTCAGATTACCAGTTTATTTAGTTAGCCTTTCTTCCTCACATTCTATGTTAAAGTAACATATGTTACACTTTGTATCATACATGCCCTTTGTGATCACCTCAAACATTCCACTATATTTGTATGTATTTTCTTTTGTTCAGGCTATGATTTCTAGTCAGTATGTTTTTGTTCAAGGTCTACTCACATTTTATGATTTGTTTCTTTGTTAGTTAGGTTTGTTTCTTTTTTAAGAGCAGTATGTTAAATGTGCTGAAGTATATGTTGAATTATCCTGCTGAAGTTTTCCTACATGAGGCTGTAATGATTCAGTTATTAGTTCTAATGCACCTAAAGTTTCATCATAGTAAAGTCTAAGTGCTAGCTCAAGTAAACCATTCACAGATTCAGAGGGAGTGTGTACCATTTTCTGAATCACATTTTGACAACAACAACAAACTAATTTATCTGGTGGCATGTTTTCAGGAAGAATAACAATCAATGGACTAAGCTTCAGCCAACAAACTTGTCACACTTTAAATGCAACTTCACAAATTGCAAACAAGCCACACTCCCCATAATATTTGCATTGTTAACACCTGCCTCAATTTCAGTGGAGTCTGCAGGCAACTGAATGTCTGGCCACTTGATTTGTTGCAGGTTATCTGTGTTTGCTTCCATTGAAACTGTGGTTGGGTTCAGTCATTACTTTATGGGAATTTTTTCATGTTGTTTTCTGTGTGGCTATATCTATAATGTGGACCTATTCCATAGTCCAGTCTGTTTTGCTGATTTGTTTGTTAGTCCTGAACACGGAGAAACGGAATTTATGTAATGCTTGTATAGGCATCATTTTTTTATGTGTTTCACATAGCCACCAAATTCTGAACATGGGTCGGTTGGTCCGGAAAAAATAAAAAATAATAAAAACAAAATTATCCAAATAATGTTCTTGATTTACATTTATTGTAATTCATATTACAATTTCTTGTGTTCTTGGGACTTGTGGCAGCGACTGATTAAAACATTTTAGATAGATACACATTTTATATGATTAGGCGGTACGTTCAGTATGTTTAAGGTTCAAGTTGGCGGTGTTGGAATGAAAAAAAAGTTGGGGGGTCGACAATAAAATTAGAAGGGTCGGTTGGGCAATGAGAAACACAAAAAATAAAAATGCTGCCCTATTTAGTGAACTGTTTATGTCAATGTACCATTGTACAATGTCAGACTATGTCTTCATAGGTGCTATTTATTTTAAGGTAGTTTTATGCACTAGGATTGTGTGTCTTTTACAAATGTTATTAATGTGTTAAGACAAGGTATATTTTCATGACAGTTATACTTTAATGGATGGTTTTATTGATCACCTTGTTAACATTTCCTTTCATACATGAGGCAGGAATCCTGAATCTCTGGCTTACATGAATATTCATTGTTCTGTCAGAACATTGTGTTGATTTGAAATTTTGTTAACCTATTTTTTCAAATTAATTGTTTATTTTGCCGTTTTTGCACATAATAATATAATTGACTCTAATTTCATTCACTGGAAAGTGTCAGGGCAACTGAAATTTATCATTGTCAGCGGGTATCAATAAAGAATGCTTATTTAGTTTAAGAACCAATGACATTTCTGTGTTGTATATTACAATAGAGGGGGTAGGGTAGCCTAGTGGTTTAAAGCATTCAGCTCGTCACTCCGAAGGCCCGGGTTCGATTCCCCACATGGGTACAATGTGTGAAGCCCATTTCTGGTGTTTCCCCCCGCCGTGATATTGCTAAAATTTTGCTAAAAGCGGCCTAAAACCCAACACACTCACTCTCTACAATAGAGGGTGTGTGTGTTTATTCAAAACAAGCATGTCAAGGTGGTCCAGTCTTGGAAGGGACTGAAATCAGGAAGCAGTCTGTGAGGTACGCTCCCTGCTTCTTGTCTAAAATGTATACAGCTATTTAATGACTTACGAAGCACCCTTCTGCTATTTATTCCTGGGGGCAGTGGGGTAGCATGGTGGTTCAAGCATGCTTGTCACACAGAAGACCAGGGTACAATGTGTGAAGCCTGCAGTGATATTGCTGGAATTTTGCTAAAAGCTGGGTACAACTAAACTCACTCACTCACACTATTTATTCCTGATTTTTTTTCATGAATAATTCACTTATTGATATCACAAAATGACCTCTTGATGCTACAAGTTTGATTTTTAGATATCATACAATGAATTATTGGATATCACAATATTGTTGACTAGTAACTGGGCATGACTTGAAGGGGAATTCCATGTTGTTTTTCCCAAAATTCATGTGAATTATATATATATATCAATTGCACATTGTAATTTTCATGTGTGTAGATTATCTCAGTTATACAGAAACTGATGCTGTCAGATATCCGTTATTAGATTCCGGAACGGAAGGAAACCAGACTGTGTATAATATCCATCAGTATTTATTATGGTATTTAGATGACGCCTACCTGCAGAAGGTATCTTAATCGGGTCCAACGGGGAGAATTTAAACTGTCCTCTGATATGAACTGAAATAAAGCCGGAAATGTTAGCCGAGGCGATGGCCAAAATTGGTAGCAAGATCGAAAGAATGTGTCAATAAATACACCGCAAGGCAGTAGCCAAAAACGACCGAAAAGGAGAAAGTTTACCAAACGATCACATTGGTAATCCTTTCAAACAAGCACATCCACCGAATCCCAACATACAAAACACTTCCTCGTCATATACACACAACTGCATATGCCAAACACGTCCTTTCACGCACACAAACACAATGGATGAGAAATATAGGAGAATATTCTCTTCCAGAAGGCTGTAGTGTAGAGGATGAAGCTCTCGGTTCATGAAGCTGTCTTCATCCTCGTAGACCTAGCAGTCACTATCACTTTAAGGATAGGGTTGTGTTGAGTGAGTTTAGTTTTACGCCGCACTCGGCAATATTCCAGCTATATGGCGGCGGTCTGTAAATAATCGAATCTGGACCAGACAATCCAGTGATCAACAGCATGAGCATCGATCTGGGAACCGATGACATGTGTCAGCCAAAGCCAGCGAGCCTGACCACCCGATCCCGTTAGTCGCCTCTTACGACAAGCATGGGTTACTGAAGGTTCATTCTAACCCGGACCTTCACGAGTCTATTGATAGGAAGTAGGAGTGTTGATCGACTTTTAAAAAGAAATGTGTCAACCTGTGAATAAATGTGGGTCTGGCTTTGGGTTATCATGTTTTGGCACACCATAATAGACCGTGAAAATATATACAAATGTCAGTAGTAGCCCGACACGTGGGCAAAAGAAGCAAGCTTTTCCAGCCTAGCTGAAGATGATGTTGTTACAACACACACACAGAAGGATTATTGATCCAACGGCGGCCAAAAACTCGCAACAGGAGACACATAATACTGAAATCATATTATCCCGTACTGAAAAAAAATCAAAATAATTAAGTACTTGTATAATATCTCCTCTTTAACTCAACTTCATGACAAGTCAAAAAGTTTGTCTCATCGCGATTCCAATTTCCACTGAAGGAGACAATATTTACATAATCTATATTTACCATTCAACATCAGCAAATATCTACAACGAGTTCTTCGTCCGCTTTTTGGGGGCGGTGGGGAAGCCTAGTGCTTAAAGCGTTCGCTCGTCACGCTGAAGACCCGGGACCGATTCCCCACATGGATACAATGTGTGAAGTCCATTTCTGGTGTTCTCCCGCCGTGATATTGCTAAAAGCGGCGTAAAACTAAACTCATTCACTCACTCACTCTTCGTCCGCTTCACTCCTCATTATTTAAATAGGTGGTGTTCGGTAACGAGAGTCGTTGCTTGGAGGAATTAACATGGGCATATTTAATCGTGTTGATCTCCTAACGTATCGTAAGGATGCCATTGTAGGCCGTACGTTTGAAAGAGTAGTTTACAATTAAAATACCAACCTAAGATATATACATAATATTTACCTGTAACGATTTAACAATATCTTCCCATGTATTGATAAAAGAACAGCTTTTATTTCGGCCTTAGATATTACATTTAAGAGACACATTTCTAAATAGAAACACTTGCAAATGGTTGTCAGTGCCATCACCATTGATATTTCCGTCAAACTGCGGACATTTCAACATCGGTCTACAAACTAAACACAACACTATCTGCCTTCTTAAATACCTTGAATATGCAGTCTATTGAACATATAGTCATCAAATGAAACGATGCAGTGTTCAAAGGAATGAAGAGCGGTTGAGAATCTCTTAAAACACGGGACGTTAGCAACGACAACGGTAAATATGGCTATTTCCGGCCACGCTAACTGGAGATATAGAACATAGGGCCACACATTCGGGGATGCCTTAATATTCAAAACGCCGTACATGATAATAAATTTAGTGCACCACACTGGTGGAACATTGTCAGCATAACTGGAATAGTGCCATTTGCAGAAGGAAGAAATGCCAACGGATACCCGGGTGTATAGCAACGAGGCCATTTGTTGTGACATTTATTTGGAGATTGCAAAGGCCACTGGATGAAAGGACTTAACTGTCAGCACTATGAACTATACACAAGAGGAAGCACGCGTTGTTGCGACGGTCATGGCTCCCTGAATATACAGTTAATGTATCCAAAGGGAAACGTGTATCTTGTAGGGCGGAAAAATTAACACTGAAATGAAAGGTCATCTCATGTTCTGTGCAATACAACTATTAATTTTAGCATCCAAACCTATGTTCCACAGGACAGCTTGTGTGAGATCAAACAGTTTCTCCTAGGAGATATCGCTTTGACAATTTATTTTGTACAATGCCCTGACATCATCAGTTACATGACTCAATGCTATGACGTCGAACGTGATGACATCACAATGCTGTGACGTCATGAACTTGGTGACGTCACAATGCTATGACATCGCCGCACTGCAAGTCTAACGGCAGTACCATGTTCAGAGATGTACATTTTTCATTGAAAACTAATGAAGAGTGATTTTTGATGATAAATAGAATATCACCCTCGTGTCTTTTATATATCAAATATATCAACACTCGTTGATGAAAGAAAAAATATCATCGGCAAGCCTCGGATATTTGTAACTTTATCAACTCGTGTTGATATAATTGATATCAGTAGACACTTGGGTGAGATCCTCTATATACTTTGAAGTCTTTGAACGGCATTTAGAAGTGATAGACATAAAGACACGAATGTATGGATGTCAACTTCATTATTTTGAGGAACACGACATTTCGGAGTATATTCTTCCTCCTTCATCATGTATTTTGAAAACGACGGTTTCTGGTATATTATATATCACCCCAGGTGATGAAGGAGTAAGAATAAACTCCAAACCGCCGTATTCCTCAAAATAATCCATAAATAAGATATTTTTCACATCCATAAATTCTTGCCATATACGTTGAGCTACTAATATAAAATGCACTTTCAGTAGTAAATCGTTCTTCTGAGAGAGTAATGATCACTGAATCATCGTATTTGACAGAAGGGCTGGAGGGGCAGTTGGATGGCTGAAGCTCCATTCCCAACATGGATACATCGAGAGGAGTTCATTCTTGGTGCCACCAGCCGGAGTACGTTTCTCCACACGTGCATGCATATAACCTACTTCAGTGAAGTGATCGTAAAATATGCAGCGCTCGGTATTTCAATCACAAACTGAGCTTGTGAGCGAGTTCAGTTTTACGCCTCTTTTTTCACCACCACCGAAATTAAACAGATTACATTCCATTTGTTAATATTATTAATGCGTAATCTGAATAAATTAATCTAAATCAGGGTCAAATGTGAGCGCAAACTGTCCTCTGATACTGAAAGAATTAAACTTGGAAATGTCACCCAATGTGAGTGTATCAGCTGAAATACTCTATAAGAAGAAACATCTATAAGAAGAAACGTAACATATAACACAAGGCCTAAGCGCAGATTATTATGGTTAACTGTTTGCAAAGAGATTATCGTCTCATTGCCAACTGGATGCCAGTATGGACTTGTTTTTAGCGGAGGATAAATACAAGAGTTGCTTCCCTTGCGGAATGAGTTGACGCTTAGCAACTGTGACAGCAAGCAAAATGGCGAGTACACAAGAAGATGCCGATTTGCGTCCGAAAAGTAAACGCATGTTTATTAATCATGTAGACCAATATCAGGGGAGAAATCTTGCAAAGGTTAGTAATTCTGTTCAAACGTATGTATGATATATTTTAATCTTATGTGATTGGCATGCAAATAGATACAGTCATATGAGTTGTGAAATTGTTGATGTTTGACAGCTCAGTGCCCCTTCGTTCAGACTAAAGTGTTAATATTTTATTCAGCCCTGTTTAAATATAATTTACCATACACTGTCATTGTCACAAAACATTCTAAAGTATATAACACTGTTAACAACTTGTGAAAATACTTTGGGGTACAATTCAACCAGAAAAGATAAGATTGAAAATAACACCAGTAGCCCAAAATATTGCAAAGAAACAGAAGATCGTTTTAGGCGAGGGTGATTGTACAGTATAATATGCAATATAATCTTGTATATATGGTCTAACTTTGGTACATATGATACATATCATGAATATTAGGGAACAAATCTGAATATAGGGGAATAAATACAGCAGCAAGTGAGCAGCAGATGTACCGGTATTATTTATCATATTCAGTAAAACAATAACAATATATATTTTTCATGTTCAAACCATGTTGACAATGGCAATTTATCATGACAATGACCAGCCACCACATTACTGTCAAATTAAAACTATAAGAGTATTGGGGGCGGTGGGGTAGCCTAATGGTTAAAGCGTTGGCTCGTCACGCCGAAGACCCGGGTTCGAATCCCCACATGGGTACAATGTGTGAAGCCCATTTCTGGTGTCCCCAGCCGTGATGTTGCTGGAATATTGCTAAAAGCGGCGTAAAACCAAACTCAGTCAGCTATAAGAGTATTGACGATTATCTTGCTGGACCGGATATACCCGGTATTGCATTTCTTGCTTTGATAAATAACATGCTAGTTCAGGTATAAATGCTCTTTTTCAATAAATTCATGAATATTTGAATAATCAATTTTAGTGATCGGGAGTAATGGATTGAGTTCATGAAGGATACTGTTTGATTCGCCGAATATGAGGGTGCATCGCAATAGTCCTAATCAAAAGTAAACAGGGGCAGATATATGAAAAATGGACATGGCCAAGATCGAAAAATACATGTATATCCCATCTGATTCCCATACAAATTTGGGTTGGTCCTTGTGATGAAAAGGCTATACAGTGTATTTTGGATTCTCATGTGTGGAATGATATCACTTTGAAAACATAATATTGCATTGGTATTCCTCAACAGTTTCTGTCCCGCTGTGTGGTTGGATCTTCTCTGGAGGAGCAAGAGGAAGAAGATGATGCAAGGTCCACTGACAGCTCCATCATCCCAACAACCAAAGAGGGGTGCTATGAAATTGTTGGTACTCTCAAAGACAGGGGGACACCTAAACCAGATTTTGTCAAGGAACTCATCCTGGTAAGAAATTATTTTGTCTGAATCTCATCTAAAATATTGTCAAGTCCTTAGATTTAGTATTTCACGTTCATGATTGTTAAAGGTAATTAATAATTACAAAATAATAAACACTTAAATAGAAACACTATTCTACTTATTCCGTGGTGATAAATACCTTCTGAATAGATAAACAGACATGAGTATTAGGTGGATTAAGTTTGTGATTAGGGAAAAGTTAATGCATAGGCTACAATTACAAAAATATGTTTATGATCTACTTTGTACAGTTTGAGAACAAAGACCAACTGTATGAGCAGCTTGTGGAGTGTGATGTCATCGTGTATGACATCACAGAGGATCCAGACCAAATTGATGAAGCTGTGTGGGCAGTCTCAGGTGAGGATGATATCACTAATAGAGTTCACTGATATCCTGAAAATTAGTTCTTACTGAATCCTGAACAAACAGTTATTTATATTGCAACACTGTCATCTCATGTTATATTACAGAGCTCCATTCTGACTTGGAGAAGATGGAGAAGTCGAAGATGTTTATCCTCATCTCCTCCTGTATGACCTGGGCAAAGAGCAAACCCTGGATCCTGTGAGTTCATACACTCTTCTATTTTCATTATCCTCCTAGCATCGTGTGCCAGCTGAAGAATGACATCACCTGGAAAGTTGTTTGAGCCTGCAATATGTACTATGATAGGAATCCAGTACTCCGTTATTGCATTACATAGTTCCCTGCTGACTAAATGAGTGAGTATTGCTTAATGCTGCATCAGCAATTTTGCAGCTATTTGCAGCGAGCCAATTGAATAAAATACCTGTGATAACTGTCTAGTGAGAATATATGTAGGATTTAACACCTTCCACTCCCACCTCCCAATTTATGTTAATTATAATTGGGCCTCAAAATACCTGTAATAATTTTGCATGAAAATTCCCTCAGGTGTTCTAAAACTGCTTTTGAGTTGTATGGTTACACAATTAGACTCCTTAAGATATTTGCTGTTGTTCTGTGGTAGTGAGGGCTGTAATTATCTTTAGGATGTAAATACTCATGATTTCTGGCATGCAGGATGATCCTGAAATACCCTTCACAGAAGATGATTACAGGAGGAGAAAGCCACATCCAAACTTCAAGGAACACATCAGTGCTGAGAAGACTGTCATCAAGCTTGGCAAAACAGTACGTTCTCGCTTCCTTGTAGTTTTACAATGACTAATTAACCATACACATGTAATATCTCTGTTAATGATTTGACCTGGTCCTTGAGTCAATGATGAATATATTCTGTTAAAATGGAATGTTTACTTTAAGTCCTTTTAGTGCAGTGATCAGCCTTTTACATTCTCCATTTTCTTGCAATCTCTTTCAGAACAAAGCCAAACTGGTTACCTACGTCATCTGCTCTGGCCTCACATATGGAGCTGAAGAAAACATCTTCCACTTCCTCTTCAAGGTAAGTAAACATGTTTCTGTTCACAATGTATACCAGATTTGTTGAGTTAAAATGTCACTTGAAGACAATCATGATCCACTTTGTCCTTATCTTATATGTATCTCGATAATTAGGTTACAAAACAAGGCACAGGAACTCTTTTCATGTTACGGCTATGTATTCAATCAATAGTGAGAACAACTAGTGATGGAAACAAAGAATATTTAGTAATATTGAGTCATCAGATTCGTGAATCTTTGCACTCATACAAATTGTGTTTTACAATTCACTGCCTTACCAAATAACATGTGCCTTTGCTACACATGCCTGGGTTGGTTTGATATTTATATCCTGGAACAAAGTACTGTGATCAGTGTAAGAAATTAAAGGTGTCATTGGGTCCTTAAGTCCTGCAGTGTTTGAATCTAGGAAATACTTGATTTTTAACATTAGGCTTAAGACAAGGACCACTTGACATTCATGCCTAATTTCAAACGTTGATGCTGCACCAAAACTGTGTGAATGATAACAGCACTAATATCACTCATCATTTCTGGTTTTAGTCGGCATGGCACAATGTCCAGCAGCTCCAGTGTTTCGGCAACGGGCAGAATGTCATCCCCACCATCCACATCAAGGACCTGGCAGGGTGAGTTGGCATGTGTCACTATCTGGCGCAGAGGTAACAATCTTATTTCGCTTTCTGGTGTAAGAGTGATTCCATTGTATTCAGGAAGTTAACGTGATGTTGGATGTTTCAGAGTGATTCAGAATGTTGCTGATGCACGTCCCAAAGTGCGGTACCTCATTGCCAAAGATGATGCCCAGAATACTCTGGAGGAAATCGTCAAGGTAACTGTAAAACCTTGTAAATAGTGTGTACTTTATTCCTTTAAACGAGTATTAGTAATCAGGGTTAAGAAGAATTTCTTGGTTTGAATATCTTAACATAAGAAATAACACTAGAGTTGTTCTTCTTTGCATTATTTTTCATTTGTAACAATTTATGTTTGGCTAATTTGTTACCCATTAGTTTGTTACTTACACGCTCTACATCACTAGTTACCTGTGTATGAAAACATCTATACAACATTGGTTACCTGTGTGTGTGTGTTAACACCTTTACATCACTGGTTACCTGTATATGAAGACATCTTATACAACATTGGTTACCTGTGTGTGTGTGTTAACACCTTTACATCACTGGTTACCTGTATATGAAGACATCTTTATACAACATTGGTTACCTGTGTGTGTGTTAACACCTTTACATCACTGGTTACCTGTATATGAAGACATCTTTATACAACATTGGTTACCTCTGTGTGTGTGTGTGTGTGTGTTAACACCTTTACATCACTGGTTACCTGTATATGAAGACATCTTTATACAACATGTGTGTGTTAACTTTTGTATACATAACTCATCACTAATTTGACACCAATACAACATAGTTCACCTGTAAACACCCATGTGTCATTGGTCACCTGTGTATTTGGACAGCTCAAGATCACTGGTCAGTGGTTCATTAATAGTTAACAGCTATACAGTACTTGTCCTCTGTCGACAGGAAGTGAGCACCCAACAGGGAACAGGCAAGGTCAAGTTCATCACCAAGGAGGAAGCTCTGCTCAGCAAGGACATTGAAGTAAGGAAGCCAAAATTACCTCTTGGTGACCTCAGTTAAATATTACCCTATGCTATTGTATGTCATATGAGATATGAATGAATTCGTTGTGGAAGATATAGGTAGAATACATGTAATAAATTATGATTATTTTTGTCCGATGTTACAGCAAGCTGACTTTGACATGCTGTTGGTGAATTTGCGTATGGATGCCGTTCATGTGAAGGAGAGCATGCGCATCAACTGGGTGTCCGAGGGTGGCATCAAGGAGAACATCGCGCTGGTCACCAAGGAGTACAAGGATGCACGGGCACTGCAGGTCAGCACGAAGAACTATCAGGGTCAAACACTATTCTCAAACTGACATTAATGGCAATATATGTATGCATTATAGGATAGTTAGTATTAAGTGTAGGTCACAGTGTCGATTAATTTAAGATGGAAGTCACCGTTCAACAAAACTTTTAATACAGATATTTGCCATCTTAATCATTGTCATAGGGTCATCATCATAAAAAAACGACCTCTATTGAATCCATTGAGTTTCATCTTTTCTGTTTTCCTGTTTCAGCCTCTGCGTGCTGTGATCGTGGGTCCCCCTGCGTCGGGCAAGTCTACAATAGCAAAGCAGCTGTGTGAGCACTACAAACTGCACCACATCCAGATCAAGAAGGTCATTGATGATGAGATAGAGAGTCTGGTTAGTATACTACCTTCTCGTGCACAGTGTTATATGCATGTCAAATACCCTGTTATGTTATTCATTTAGTCTGGAAACATGGTAACAGGACAACAGTGAGTTCAGAAACACATACTTTTAATTCCAGGAAGCCAAGGCTAAACGAGCTGATGCGGAAGACAATGAGGATGATGATGGTTCTGCTCAGGAGGCTCAGGAGTTGCTGGAACAGATCAATGAAAGCCGTGAGCAGAACAACAACCGTATTGAGGACCAATATGTCATCAAGTTCTTCAGGGACAAGCTCCACTCCATGCCCTGCCAAAATCAGGGTTTCATCTTGGATGGATACCCAAAGACACTGGAGCAAGCAAAGGATCTGTTTGCAAGTATGTTATCATTATAATAATGGATGTAGTACATCAACGACTTTGCTCAGGTTGTTCAGGTTATAGAACACATGATTTTAGAATAACACCAACTATTTTATGAATTCAGGTATAAGTCTGAGATAATAATTACCAACCATTCATAAACAAATTATACCTGATTTTTTAAAAATCACTGTGGATAGATTTTAAGATGTGGAAACTGTTCTTACTTATGGGATTCTTCTCTATAGCTGAAGATGATGAGGAGGCTGAGGAAGCAGCTAAGGGAGGTAACTTTGACAGAACTATCATGCCTGAGTTTGTCATCTCACTGGAAGCTACTGATGACTTCTTGAAGGCTCGGGTGATGAATCTGCCAGAGAGTGTAGTTAGTGGTACACACAACACAGAGAAAGGACTGGGCAACCGTCTTTCAGAATTCCGCTCCATCAATACAGAGGATGAAACTGTGCTCAACTACTTTGATGAACTGGAATTCCATCCAGAGAAAATGGGTAAGCTCCGTTATGAGTCAGATGTCAAATAACAACCACTGAGATTCCTTCAAGGTATTATAACCACTGTATTTGAAATTAAAACTTCATGTAAATTTCATAAACATTTGGAGTAAAATATGAAGTTGAGTTGAGGAGCGTAGATGTACTTGGAACATACATTGACCAAGTGGCCCAGGTGGAAGGGTATATAGCACACACACACACCTGAAACCCTCCAGTTAGTTAGCCATACATTATGAACGGTCCCTTACAGTATATTTGTATACTTTGAGTTCTCTGACTTTTGGAATAAATGTCTAGGAGATGAATATGATGACAACTATTTGAGATTCATCCCTAACCTATCATGTTGTTTTCTTTTAGATGTTACCAAAGATGGTTCACCCATGATGAAGGAAACAGTAGAGAAAATCAAGAAAATCATGGGCCCTGCAAGAAACTATGGTGAGTGTATCAGTAATAGCAGTCACAGGGATGTGTATTGAAAATGAGATGGACATTGCCTAAAGAAACCAGCATTATTTGATTCATCATAATTAGAGCGAGATATATTAGCATTCATTATGTTAGTCTATAAGCTGTGATGAATGTTACTGTAATATTAATGTACACGTTTAAAAGGATAATACTTTTTCAAAGTCAGGAATCAAGGTCAAGGTTGTATTGTAAACCTTTGTCTTTGAAGTGAAAGGATGCTCCATATTTTCTGGTAGCTGTTGTTAATTCCTGCTACTATTGATAATACTTAAAGGTCCAACCCCTGAGGAGATGGAGGAGATGAGGCGACAGGAGGAGGAAGAGAGACTCAAGAGGGAGGCAGAGGAGATGGCTGAGAGAGAGAGGAGAGAGGCAGAGGAAGCAGCAGAAAGGAAGAAGAGACAGGAAGAATGGGTGAGTATTCATGACTCATCTGGACAGCAGAAAACCTAGTCATCTCCAATCTAGCGATAGAAATATATTTGCTGGTTTGTGAGGCTTATAACATGATGCTGCTGGAAACAAATCTAATTTTTCAAGCCCAAATAAAACTATATTATTAATTCATCCCACATCAAGCGAATACAACGACAAATTCAGATTCTGTCCTTAAACTTAGCTCACTCACTCACTAGTTTCCGAATTACATCTTTTGCAAATCTCTAAGGAATGATTATCCAATTATATGCCTTTTGGGTGCTGTATTGTTTGCATTAATACATATCTCTTTTAATGAAAAGTTGGAGGTCAAAGCATGTATGTGATTTTACAGTCTCAGCGCCTCAGTGAAGTGAAGAGGGAGGAGTATGAGCTGCTGGAGGCGCAGTCTATCCCTCTGCGGAACTTCCTCATGAAACATGTGATGCCTACACTCACCCAGGGCCTCATTGACTGCTGCAAGACACGTCCTGAGGATCCTATTGATTATATTGTTAGTTTAGACTGAACTTTCCTTCATACCTTCATAACACTTGACATCATGAACTATATAAATCATGTAATAAATTAATACATAATAACTTTACTAATCTTGTAATAAATTAATACATAATATTTCATAACTTTACAACATTCATCTATGTTAAAAATATTATTTTGGCACTCAAATCAGAAAGTAAGCTAAATATATATATTTCTATGTTTGAGAGGTTATTATGTGAGAATAAATTGTTTGGATGCTGTAAAATATGTTTTGTTATCTGAAGCTATATAATTTTTCACAAACTATCATCATCTTCTCTTATTATATTTTTCAGGCCGAATACCTGTTCCAGCACAACCCACAGGTTGACTGATGTCATCTACCTCTCAGAGTTGTCTCCCCTTTGTACATATACCCTTTCCCTGCTCCCACCGTCCAGCCTTATGTCCACATGTGATATATCAATGGTCAGCATTCCATTTAATCATCAGTGTCTTTGGACATTTCGTTTTGCAGATGTATTTGTAAATTATTTGCTTGTCATGTAAAATGCTAGAAGGTTAAGTTTCTTCCATCCATAAGCAAATCAGTATTTGAGTTATTTTCCTTGTTCAGTTTTTCAAGTTGTACAAAACGATACAACTCTACATGTGATGATATGTTTCCAGTATTTGTTGACTATTTATATTGTACCACTGTTGAATATGGAATCTGTCTTGAATAAACCAAATATTCTTAAAATTTATCTTAAGTGAACTGAATATATGGAGGGAAACACAAAAAGAGCATCATCAAGTTCAGTCCTTCAAACTGAAATAGAAACAACTATAAAAGGGACACATAAAAACACACATCAGTAAAGTGTAATCTATTTCATTTAACATAGACCGCCTCCGTGGTTTAGTGGTAGGAGAGCGGAAGGACGTGGGTTCGATCCGGACCGGGACATACCAAAAGACCTTAAAATGGTACTTGCAGTCCCCGTCTGGCTCTGGGCATAAAGGACTGGGCGGCTCGGAGTCGGTATAATGTGTCTGAGTGGGGTATTCATGCTTCACTGCGGCATGGTATCTCGGTGAGCTTGCACTATAAAACCAGCTTAAGTCTGGGCTAGTACAAGCAGCCACACATACACACGCATGCACGTCGTCTTATGAGCGAAATAATGTTAAGTGCTACGTTAAACCTCATTTCACCTCACCTAATTAATACTACCGGTACATTAACTCCATGGAGGTTTAAAACGCATTATGTTCACTGTCCTGCGAAGAGGTACCATTTCTTGAAGTGATGTTACAGCCATTACAGTAGTAACTAGAGTTCCAGTCATCCCGGCGCTTTGAAAAACGAGTCACTGATTTTAATGGATACTAATGACTGAAAGAATTATTCACAGAAGTTGAACAATTGATGTCCACAATACACATATATGTGGTCATTTTCATACGACCCAACAGAACATGAAGCAAGTTGAAAAGGTCTTCTGTTCAAATTTATGATAAACGTTACAAGAGGAATAGATAACTTTCAATCTAATGACAGATGTATCCTGTGACCAGATGTTTAATTGACCACATGCTAGTGCGCATCGCGAAACTGAATCATATTGCTAGTCCAGTACTCCATGGACATGACCATGGCCATACTTTAGGGAGCACATGGTCTGCTGCTAGAGTACCTTTGCTCCTTTTTTGTGTGCTGCCTAATCTCTTCCTCACATGTCATCGATTCCCAATTGCGCAGATCGATGCTCATGTTGTTGATCACTGGATTGTCTTGCCCAGGCTCGATTATTTACAGACCGCCGCCATATAGCTGGAATATTGCTGAGTGCGGCGTAAAACTAAACTCACTCACTTCTAATCTCTTCCATTGCTGAGTGCGGCGTAAACCTCAACTCACTCACTCTAATCTCTTCCGTGATTTCCCATCTCCTGATCCATTATTTCTGATTTCAAAGGAAAGCGTAAGAAACCCCTGCGTAAATCTGCCGCGGTAGGGGCGATGGAATGAGACAGTGTTACCGACAACATTTGTATCATTTGGAGCGGTATAAACAACAGTGAAGTTTGACCTAATCCATACAAAACCTCAACATCAACTTCCTACTGATTCTCACCGACACACATACTTCCAGGCACAACAGCCTTCAAATATCTTACAAGTGATGTGTCGAGTCGAACATATTGTAAAGTAAATACATGTAATGGTCACCAGATCAGCGTTATATTCAAACATGTTTGAAGATCATTACCTGGAGATTTCTAATTTCTAAACGGAGCAGTTCATCGTTTTTTAAACACATTTTTTAAAATTATAAAATGTCAAATAGATCGGGGAAAAGTCGTCTAACATTCAAAAGTTCACTGTCAGTAAAAGACTCCTTCACACTTCACAATCAGCCAGAATAAAATATTTCCAAACGTCGGAACCCATTCGGGAGAAAATGTCAAAATAAACATTTTTTTCAAGCTTTGTAAGAATGCTGTTGGAATACTTAGAACGCACTTCGAATGATTCTTACTTATTCCAAACGTACTAGATCACGAATGCAGCTCGAATAAATCGGAATACAGAAGGAATAATTAGAATGCCGTTGGAATACACTAAGAATGCTTAAAATGAATTTCGACTGCCGCACGAGTCCGGTTCGATTGCTGCGTGAATAGCACTCGAATTTCAGCTTGAAAGTATCTCGAATGCTCTACGAATTTACATAGAATGCATTCAGAACCCTCTTGAAATGACCCCCGAATATGGATCGAATGTTAAAGAATTCAAACAGAACGCAGCTCGAATATTTCAACTGTCCTTCAAATGCACTTACAATGTAACATGAATGTCCGAAATGCATCAGGAATGCTGCTGGAATGTTCCACGATGGGGTATAAAAATAAGTTGAATCTAGACTATTCATCAGTCTCCGCCCAACTCCTATACAGTATGGACCCCCTGGACCATGTTGCGTTGCTCCAGATTTCTGTCCTCTCCAGCAAGACCTGATTGAAAGAGATGTGGAGGTGACCAGGAGAAGAAAGAGGAGAAGAGCCAGGAGATTCCAGACCAGACCTTGGCTGACAGAGGAAAGAAGGAGGCTGTATGGACATTACACAAGACTGATAGAGGAGCTCAGAGTTGAGGACACGCAGTCTTTCTTCAACTACCTTAGGGTGGAACCTGCCATGTTTGATGAGTTGGTGCAGAGTGGGACCAAGAATACAGAAGCAAGATACATATATGAGAAAGGCACTATACGTACGTCCAGGCTTGAAGCTAGCCATCATATTGAGGTTCCTGCCTTTCAGGTGATAGGTACCCCAGCATCATGTACAGCTTCCGCATGGCAAGGAACACAGTTAGCCTGATCATTCCAAATGATATCTGAAGTTTCAGTGACAGGTGGTTACGTTTTTATGCGATTCGGTGGTGTTCTGATGACGTCAGGGCTCATTTGAAGAGCATTTGGGACGTTCTGACTGTATTCGAGGTGTATTAGATGTACATTAGAGATGTATTCCAAGTGTAATCGATATATTCCGATACGTTTGAAGAATATTCCACCTAAATTCCAACAGCAATCGAGATACATTCGAGGCGCATTCGGGACATTGGATTTGAAGTGGCTTGCCTTATTGATTCCCCCTCGAATACGTTCAGAATACTTAGAATGCAGTAAGAATAATTAAAAGGCCGTTAGGATGCACTTCAAACGCTGTTCGATATTTTTCCACTTCGAATGTCCCTCGAAAGTTTTGAACATGTTCAGAACATTCGGGCATGTTACAAGAATTGACACGAATAGTTGGAGTGCATTCGGAATGGAGTAAGAAGTTTTAAAATGCAGTTTGAATTTCCAGTTATCTCCAGGAATTTTCATTCCGACTGATTCCGGCTGATTCCGCCTCAAGTGTGAACATTTACAAGTTCTCTCATATCTCCTTCAGCAATAAACACAACAGTAACCCATCTACCGCTTTTTGAGAACATGACTGATTAACATGATGTCATGCTGTATATATAAACGGAAACGTCACGGGTTATACACAATGACCCTTTGCTAGATACGGTTGAGTTTTGATAGGCGTAGTGTACTATAGTGCATCTGTAGTCACTGCTTAGATAGTTAGACTGTGTTCGAGGTGTATGTGTGTCGGTCTTTGATGTTTACTATAAATTTGAATAATGAACGATTAACGGAGCATTAATGGTTGACAACGGTACAAGAATCTGTATCGAAAGGTCGCACTCACGAATAAAAAGAAGTTGTAATCCATAAAGTTGTGCTATATTACACCAAGATTGTTCTGAAATCTAGAACACGAGCGTTCTGTAAGTGGAACACTACTGTTCTGACGGCAGAACACATAGTGTCTAAATCAGAACACTCCGACTGCGTTCTAAATCTGTTACAGGAAGGGTGTTCTCATAGTGTTCTAGAACACTTAGGTTTAGAGTGTGTACTTTTCTTACCAATATACTATTTTCATTCAGTAAACATTGAGCGGTTGACAAATAACAATCATATTGATCGGTTATATCGGTGTGTCCATGTACGCCTTTTTGCTCACTCGCTGACAAATGACTCGTAAACATCATGAGGAATGTCCCGTTTGTCTGACCTGAAAGGGGGGCGGTGGGGTAGCCTACTAGCTATATGTATAGACTTGTGGTTGAAGCGTTCGCTCGTCAAGCCGAAGACCCGGATAGATTCCCCCAAATGGGTACAATGTGTGAAGCCCATTTCTGGTGTCCGCCGTCGTGATACTGCTGGAATATTGCTAAAAGCGGCGTAAAACTGAACTAACTCACTCACTGGCCTGAAAGGTTATCAGTATGAAGATAACAGAAACGTCAGTTTATCTTTAAATGACTTTCTTCTTTTTTCATCGATTTGCATGTAGATTAATAATTCTTATCCCGGGATCATGTGTGACCAACTCGTGTCATTTCAAGATAAACCTTCTTGTGAGGTTAAAGGAAAAATGCGAGAGGTCACTCATGATCCCTCTTGTCTTCTGTGAATGCGCGCTGTGTGTGATTTCTGCTGTAGCGTACGCGCAACAGAAAAGGTCGGCTAAGTCATAAGACTGGGCAGCCATTCCTATCACGTGGGTTGATGTCATTTCCTTTCGAGTTTACTTCCGGGAACCACTACCCAAAAGTAAAACAAATAAGTCAATATCTAAACGTTGATTTAAGTATCTGTCTAAGTTTTTATACATTTTATTTATAATTTCTGTCTTGTTAAATCATTGATTTCCAGTCTTCGCTGTTTGGATGTTGTATGTGATTCAGCATTTACTCTGTGTCTTGTGACTCACTCGGCTAGAAAACCGATCGGGGTTGACAAATACACAAGGGGCAATTATCGAACTGTTGTGGGATACAATGACACAATCTGTATGAGCGGAGTATTTGCAACCCCGCCAAGCGACGGAGAGCCAACCGAGCGGACTGGTCTTGTGTCCGGCAGCCGTAACAGCAGAAACATGGAAAACGTCAGCTTCAGCCATGCGACTCCGTCGTACCAGAGAGACTCCCCTGCCGTACTGGACACAACACAGACCGACGAAAGAGGTTTCAGTGTAAGTGGGTCTATTGTTATACAATTTAAGTTCCAAATAAACTTTTAAACCAAGGAGACAATAAATTAATACTGTGAAAATCAATAGATCTATTTCGGATTTTGTTTCAACATTAATTTTCCTGAAGTAGTTTTACTAATTTTAGGTCCATGTGAATGATTTTATGAATCTTACAAAACTTGAACAAAATATACACTGAATCATAAAACCTGCTCCAACTCAACTTATCCTAAAGATCCAAAAGATGTGCATAGAGATTCTTTTTCCGACACAAATATAAGTTTCCTTGAATTATATCTAGTTTTGATAATTCTACCACATTAAATACTGGAGCACCTTTAGAATACAGCACCACAACTTCTTGTGCGGACGATCTCTGTCATAGGTCACATGTCACTAAGAAAAACAACTAGTTTTGTGAGAATCCGGACGTGAACCCACAACCTATGGATTTTTTCCTGACAGTTAACTGACTGAGCAATGGCCACATTGTTACACAAGATGCAAATTTGTTTTGTCATTCCTGAGACGTTACGGAAACAAACATAAAGAGTTGAATAGGTCATGGACAATATACAAAGGTTACGGATATTCTTGGTGTCATGTGCTTTTAATCTATGGACAATTGACGAATGGTCATGATGCCATTTGGCACACTCATCCCATTCCGTAATTTACAAGATACTTAGTGGTGTGGAATGAGCCAATATGGTGCGAACTGAAAATGGCTGTTGATGTCAGGCGTCAGACGTCAAATTCATTTAGTCCTAAAAATTACGTTGAAAATTACGTTTTAAAATAAAAGTGCTTTCATAAACTGGCACTTGCTAAAAAAATGTGCTGCCGCTGTCTATGTTTGGCATGCAAACTTTTTACAGCGCTTGTCTTACTCAATGAAAATGCGTATAGAGACAACAGAACATTGAGTGGTGCTGAAGCACACTTGATAACCCAGCAACAGTTTGACATCACAGCGCATTGTTTTTGGAAACTAAATTTCTCAAATTACATCATAAGGTATTGTGATGTAATTTGTAAAGTTTATGGTGCTGTATTGTATTTGTGAAGGTAGGCCCAAAATTGGACTAGTGCACTCAAAAGTTAGAAAAGACCAGACAACTGGCAAATAGGGCTGCAACGATTTGATTCGATTCATCGAAAATCTAATCTGAAACATTAGTTTCGATTTTTGATAACCATTATCACTATTTCAATTTGATATTTGAATACCTATTTAAATTATTTCCACACAGCAAGAACGTAATTTTTACTCCAACTCGAGCAGTTTCGAGCACTGAAATAAGGCGAAACATGTTTGGTTGACGCCAGGCCAATTATCCAATAAGAATTGTTGTAAGTAGACATTGTCAAGTTGACGTTGGATTTCACACTAAAAAAGCCGACTCTGAGAGTTAAATGAAATCTGATGTTTTTACTTGTATAAAGAATCGAATTGAAAATGATTGAATTGAGGGTCCAGTATCAAAAATCGAATCGAATCGAGGTCTAGAAGAATCAATGCAGCCCTACTGTTATCATGGTAATACATTGTGGACTGAAAATGTCAGAATACAACAGCAGGATTTCCCAAAAGGATTTGGTGTGGGATGTGGTCGATAAGAACAATATCATCTTGTCAGTGAATATAGAATATACAGTACAACCAGAAATTATAGAGAATTTAAAGACTGTAATTTTTTAATTTTTTTCGCTCATTACTCCTGTATTAAATGTGAATATTAGCAGAACATAACTGCAGATTCAAAGACAGGTGAACAGTTAGTATTTTGTCAAGTCACAGGGCTCCAGATAACTTTTGGGGGTGCGAGTGTACTTACACATCATATTACAAGTGGAGGTGTACTGAGAATTTTGAAGGAGTACTGACATGTTTTTGTGTGAGCGAGTTGGTGATGTGGTTTGTCTGGACGATTCATCGATCACTATTTCCAACCATGTATTTGTAGATGAAGATGCGTGAGAAATAACTGAGCGACCGTGTGATGCGCGAAATGTCAGGTCCGACTGGATATAAATAGGAACAGTGTAGTTTTTAGCCAATCGAAAAATAGTGACGCATATCGCTGCATGGCAACGCAAGGGATTCCTACTGTCGGGGTTTCCTTATGTGTAAAATCGTGTTTCGTAAAAGAAACTTGACAAGTATTTATCCGAAATAGATTTCCATTTGCACGATACACACGGAAATTAAATGTTAGACGTACAAAGGTATTTATGTGCGTACACGATACGCTTGAAATCTTATATTATGTCGTACTTATTGGATTTTGAGGCGTATATTATGCCTGTACGCCCCTTATCTGTAGCCCTGAAGTCACCATGGGCAGCAATGCAGGCTTCAATGCGGCGGCGGGCATACTACTGATCAAAGAAGTTAGAAAGTCGTGGTCCATGCTGTCCCAATATCGGACCACCTCTTCTCTCATTTCAGCAATATTTGTCATATTTTTCTTATTGACAATTTCCTTCATAAGTCCCCAAACATTTTCTATTGGATTTAGGTCAGGGTTTCCATAGAACACGTGAGCAGATGGAAGTAAATGTCCCTCGAGAATATCTGTGTACCGCTCACTGTTCATATTCCCTTCAAAATACACAGAGGGGCGTTGCCCCTAACATGGATATGCCACCCCACACGTTAAATTTCGTACTGTACTTTAGGCGCTGATACAAAGGTTTTTCAGTTTGTTTGGTCAAGAATTTCAGTGTATTAGGAAACAGCCACACAGAACTTTCATCTGAGAAAATCACATTGTGCCAGTTAAAATTTCCATGCTGTAAGCACCAGTTCAACCTTCGCGCTCCTTTTGTTCAGGTTTCATGATCGGTGATGGAATTCCTCGACTTTTCTGCCAACCCATTGCATGCAGCTCAGTTCTAATTGTCTCCTTACAGACAGACACAGTTCCTCTATCAATCATATCCAGCCTTAAGTTTTCTAAACTCCTTCGTTTGATTTTAGAAACAAGAATACCAAGCCGCCTCCTGTCACCGACAGTCAATTTTCTTGGCCTACCTGCGCCTCCCTGGTGCTCAATGCCATATCCATTTGCAATATTTTTCAAAACACGATAAACAGTGGACAAAGGGATGCCTGTTCTACTTGAAATCACTTTAGCTGATCTGATGTCCTTGTTATAATACTCTAAAATCAACTTCCACTTCTCTAAATCATCCGTACTGAGGATCACTGAAAATACTGTCTGCTAGCAAGTAAACAAATGGGGATAACTCTTCACAAACTAATGAAAAAGGATTAACAGAGTTGTTTCTCTTGAATGAAACCAAGCACTTGATAGCTGGTCAAGGTTGTTTATACTAGAAATCCAATCAAACATATTCCTAAAATTCTCAATAATTTCTGGTCATACTATATGTCTGTCATGGGTCACATGTGACAAACAGCCAGAATTGTGAGAATCTGTATGACGCAAACATATAGCAGACTGACAGAGATACATCCACGCAATTTATTAGTCATGCCTCAGAGTTTGGATAATGAATGGAAAGGGTCGAACAGGTCACAGACAATTACTATTAAATGTTATGTGTAAACCTGTGGTTGCATGATTTTAATCTAAAGCCTTTTTGTGAATGATAAACCATTAATACCCAACAGAAGCTTCAGCTCCCATCCTTTAACATACTACCCTCTTTGACCTCATCATTTGCTTTCTCGTCCTTTTCATTGCAAAACTTGTTCTTAAAGAACTAACTGACAATACTTCTTATGTAACACTGGCTAAACAAGATTGATAATTGGTAATATCATGGGTGGGAAAAGTTATTAATTGTTAGCAATCCATGCCAAAAATGTGTCACCACTCACAAGTGACTTAACATACGTTGATTTCTCTCTGATATTTTCAATAATTGATTGATATTACGTCAATGGTTTTTGTTCTCTACAAATACAATCTATATTGACAGCCAGCCCTAGTTTGCATTGTTTGTGCTACTTTCATATGAACAATTTATACTTATGTAGGGCCTATTTAAATGCATGTGTCTGATAACATTCATAGATGAAATATACAAGGTACTAACAAAAGTATGATACTTTATGGATAACAACTTCTTTTGTATATTATGATGCATTTATGGCATCATCATAAAATAAAGAAGTTGTCATCCATACAGTATCATACCTTTATATTATTCATCAACTTGTAAAATGCCAATCAAACAGATCATAAAATGTGCTGTTCAGATTTTGTTTTTCACTTTTTCAGTCATTTGTTTTATGAGGTAGCAACAATTTAATAAAAAAAAAATCCAACGTTACCAATGCTTGTATGTCTGTGAAAAAATATAGAAGCATTATTCCTTACCATGCGTATATTGTATCATTTCAGAGTGTTCGCAGAGAAACAAGGCGTGACCAAGATAATAGCACAAACCCATCAGCTCAGTCGCGTCAGAATGGCAGCAGCAACCAGGGAAGTGCCGGATCAGATGAGGAAGACGAAACGCTGCTGTACGGAGCCAAGCATGTCATCATGCTGTTTGTGCCTGTCACACTCTGTATGGCTGTTGTCGTAGCAACCATTAGTTCTGTCACATTTTACACAGAACAAACAACTTACTTGTAAGTTTCAAAGATGAATTTTTCTTATTTTATTGCACATATTTTGGAAATAATTGATGCAGTAGAAGTATAAAATCTGTGTTCATACCTAATACTGACAATATATGGAAAATGTTTATGTGTGCTGCAGGGACATGGGGAAGAAAGAGAGCTGATTTCATATCCAAACATCATGGAGATTTCGCTGTGATGTTATTTGTTTATAGTTCTTGTTACTGAATTCCTGTTATGATCATAATGAAGGGATGTTGTAAAAATATGAAAGGAATTGAGCATTTAGGATTGTCAGTATTATTTCCCACAAGACATATAGAAAGAAGGTTTTGTATTTATTCAAACCATATGCTTACCATATGCGCGGTGGGCGAGCTGTCTAAGACGCCAGGCTAGTAATCCAGCGAGCTTGGAGGTGCCGGGATCGAGCCCACCTGTGACCGGGTGTAAAAACCTTGGAGTCAACTTTGTGTGCAGACTCTTTCAGTGTTGTCACAACCCCTAGTGTACAGTACACAACCCTGTGCACTTAAAAGAACCCACAAATCCGTTGGTAGATGACCAGATTGTGGCCACATGAATACGTGCAAACACCTAGCAGCGTGCAGTAAAGTTGGACAAAGTACTGTGACTATGTCTCCCAGTCCACCCAGCTGTGAATGGGTATCTCGTAAGAATGGGAAAGCCACATTAACTTGGTGCTCCTAGTAGGCAGCAAGAGTTGTATGCTCCCCAGGGAGTTGAGATTGAAAATACGATGTGCCGTTGTGATGGACATCCAATGATCGAGGAAAAACAAAGCGCCTTTGAGCAGTTGTACTGGATATCGGCGCTATACAAATGTTTGTATGTATATATTGCATACTATCAACATAATCTTCATTATGTTAATTCTTTTTTAAATATGTTATAGATTGTAAGTTAAATTCACTCATGACTCTCAGTTGTGCTCATGACCCTTACAATGTTGAAACATTCAGCATTGAGTCATGATGACACACAGGTTTTGGATGAAAATCACATATATTTAGACAAGTTATGTATTTAGACAAGTCATACATGGATATCAACCATCATCTCTCCAGAATCTACACACCTTTCCACGACAAGACCGATGACACAGGAACTAAACTGTGGCAGTCTTTTGCCAATGCCTTCATCTTGTTGGGTGTGATTGTAGCTCTCACTGTGGTGCTGCTTCTCTTGTACAAGTACAGATGCTACAAGGTGAGCTCTTCATCTGTCTACAATGTACTGGGGGATTCTTCACAGGTCAGGATAAGAATGTGATACCAGTCACAATTGGGATATTGAAATTAATACCCAGAAAGTTTAACTCAAATTAGATTGGTATTTATGTGAGGTAGTTAATAATATGTTCTAGGCAGGAGTTATTGGGGGGTTGAATTATAAGTCAGCCTGACCTGTTTCTATAAATGGGAGGGGCCTATGTCAATAGATTTTAAATAAGACGTGCAAGATGTAACTTTCACTAGCACTGCTGATGTGTGTGTATGTTTTAGTGAAATGTTTAGATATCTATTTTACCAGTGTTTAGATGTCTATTTTACCAGTGTTTAGATGTCTAGATGTCTATTTTACCAGTGTTTAGATGTCTATTTTACCAGTGTTTAGATGTCTATTTTACTATTTAGACGTCTATTTTACCAGTGTTTAGATGTCTATTTTACAAGTGTTTAGATGTCTATTTTTTCCCACAAGACAGTGTATTAGCTTACCAGAGATTAGACGTCTATTTTACCAGTATTTAGATGTCTATTTTACAAGTGTTTAGATGTCTATTTTACAAGTGTTTAGATGTCTATTTTACCAGTGTTTAGATGTCTATTTTACCAGTGTTTAGATGTCTATTTCACCAGTGTTTAGATATTGCTCCTTGCATATTTCCTTGAATTCCTGTCTTGAGTATAGCCTTATATCACAAATTGTATTATTCAGGTGATCCACGGCTGGCTGATTGTGTCCTCACTCATGCTCCTGTTCCTCTTCTCATACATTTACCTGGGGTGAGTGAAAGACACTTACTGTGTAGCAGTGCTGTATGGGAGTTACTGTCAATAACAGGCTCCACCAGCTGTATGTGAAGTCAAACCCAAGTCTTCACTGTAATGATTGAATGACTAAATTAATATTTACTGAGAATTCAGTCTTTGCAGTGATCAGGAGGGGTGTGTGGTTAAAGTGTTGGCTCGTCGCTCGGAAGACTCGGGTTCGATTCCCCACATGGGTACAATGTGTGAAGCCCATTTCTGATGTCCCCCACCGTGATCTTGCTGGAATATTGCTAAAAGCGGCATAAAACCATACCCACTCACTTGCAGTGATCAGTCTCTTTTCTAGTTATTTTGAAAGCAGTTACCATGGTCACAATGTCTTTTGCTCCACCGTATCTTTGAACCTTTCATTATGTTTGGAATTAGTTGAAATGGAGGGAAAGCACAACCAATTTCCATCTAAGGTCACTGACAATATTATGCACCAAGGTGAAAAGTTGTCCACAAGTGGTGAAATGTAAACTAGCAAGAGATTAATCCCGAGCTAAGCAAAAGTACCACTAACCTTGAAGTTTCCTGAGTTTCAAATCAGTGGCATGACATTCAAATGATCTTTTCCTACTTGAAAGAGGTTTCTGATGGCTATGCTCACATTGGTAAGTGTGTAAATGCATTAATGGGATGTATGAGGCGCTGGTAATTATTTTCATCTTAAAGTTGAGATAAGCAGACTTGAGGATGTTAAATGGACAATTTCACCAAGTTGTTAGTAGCAAAGACCAATTGATATGTTCCTGAGATGGCTACATTTGTAATAAATGAGTTTTAACAAAACATTTTGACTGATATCTTGTAAATCAGATTGAATGATGTATGTACCTGTATCTGAGTTATGTGTGTGACTAAGTAATATGAGTTTTGTACAGTCACTACACACAGAGTACTTCAAATTACATATATAACGTCATCCTCATTCTCATTGTTTCAGTGAGGTGCTGCGAGCCTACAATGTCCCGTTCGATTATATCACGGTGGTCGTCTTGATGTGGAACTTTGGAGTTGTAGGGATGATCAGCATTCACTGGAAGGGTCCGCTGTTGCTGCAACAGGCCTACCTCATCGTCATCAACGCCCTCATGGCACTCATCTTCATCAAATACCTCCCAGACTGGACCACCTGGGTTGTACTCGGTGTCATGGTTGTCTGGGGTCAGTCAGCCAGCCTTTTAGTTCTCTAGCAAACACCACTGTAAGGATCTTAGGTCAGAATAGGTCCCAAGTCATATCAGGTCCCCAATACCGTAGTTATTGAGTAGGGTGGGGGTCTGTCAGCCATTACATCAGCAAACTCGTCTTAAGCTGTCATCTGGATTCCTGCAACTGATTTTATTCTATGCATCTTTGCATCTGACATTCGTAATATTAATTGATTGGAAATATTTTAGCAAGGCACAAGGGCCTGTGTTCCTGCCTGTCTCTCTGATCTTCTAATGCCTCATAGTTCTGTATGTTCCAAAATCTCTTGACACTACACGCTCATGTGTTATGGGCAGATCTTTCACCTACTGTACATCAGTTAGGAGGAATCCTCTCATCTTGAAAATCACATGACCCAGCAGCCTTAATCTTCCACAGTTGGAACTACACTGCCTTAAGTGTCAGTTTCTGTTTTCGTAGTATCTTTGTCTGATGCAGCTTTATGTTTTATTGTTGCTATTATCAATATTCTCTTGTTATAAGATGGAATTTGATTTAATGAACCACCAGGTTTATGTGTGTACTGTTTTGCTCAGATCTGGTAGCTGTGTTGTGTCCCAAGGGCCCGCTGCGTGTGTTGGTGGAGACAGCCCAGGAGAGGAACGAGCCTATATTCCCTGCCCTAATCTACTCCTGTAAGTTGTTCACTTCTATGCCTTGTCACATGGTATTAACACATTGAATAACAACTGAAAATGTGTCAGTGACAACCTATAGTTGTGATATTATATGATAAAACTCAACTCTGTCCAGATTGAGTGAGTGAGTGAGTGAGTGGGTGGGTTTAGTTTTATGCCACTTTTAGCAATATTCCAGCAATAACTCTGAGGGGACACCACAAATTGGTTGCACACATTGTACCAGTGTGGGGAATGGAACCCAGATAAGTGATTCCTGATACTTGATAAGTAACTGCAAGGCTACCCCACCTGTCACAGATTGAATCGATGTATATAGTACACATTACATGTGGAGAATACTCATCTATCTGAATGCCGCCTGGAATATTGCTGAGTGTGGCGTGAAACTAAACTCACTTACTCACTCCACTGAGTTGGTGTAATCTGGTATTCTGTAACCATGGTTATCAAGGTTAAAATGTACAAAGAGAAATGCACTGTTTTTACCTGTAGTTCAGAACAGATCAGTGTGTTAAACCTTCTCATCTGAAACACAACCTCAATGTATGTTCTTCCTTTTCACCTACAGCGACAATGATGTGGCAGGTGGTTACAGCTGCTGACGGAGACGATGGGGATAAACAACAGAAAAAGAAGAAAAGGAAACGAGGCAGCCCCAGCTCAGATGATACAGGTGAGGAAAGTTGCTGTAATATAGTGCCGCAAACATTTGGGGTCACATTCTGGCACATGCATGTGCTCTTGAAAGATAATACATTTGTTATAAGAATCATGAATAATGTTGATAGCTGTAGATGCCCTGTTAGGCCTGTGACCCACATAGTATATTCATAAAACGTACATTTATAGGCGGAGGGTCACCCAAACATATGACCAGCATTCGGGGAAGGTACAAGTTTCTGTCCTTCAGCGCATCAAGAACCTCTTTGAACCTTTTGAACATGATTAATGTTGTTGAATTGCTTCCTTACAGAGAGAACCACAATTTCTACAGACACAGGTGCTACAAATGAAATCCCATCAGATTCTGAAGAGGGTGGATTCCGGGAGCATATATACACACCTCGACGACAGCTATCCTCCAGTGGAGAGACAGAGCGTGCTCGGTCAGCTGTGGTCAACTTTGGTGAGGTCCGATCGGAAGGTCGCAACGGACCTGTTGATGACAGAGCAATGACTGGGAGTGCACGGCAACAGCAGCAACAAGCAGCTCAAGAAGAAGAAGAAAGTAGGTTGATCTTCAGGAAAAATTGTTCTTATGTTGGGAATGTGGAAGTAAATAGCGCCCCCTATCCACGCCGTCAGCGCTGTTGCCCTGGTGGCCCTAGTACTAAGATATGAGTATAAAACCACCCCACTTCCCAACTTAGTCTTACCTCTGCTTAAGTGATTGTCTTCCCATTCTTGCAGATTGAGTAAATATTACGAAATATCAATCTCCTAGTGGCATCTGAACGACAAATGTTATAAATCCCAGTTCTTGTCATGGTGATTACACATGTTGGAGTGAGTGAGTTTAGTTTTACGCCCCTTTTAGCAATATTCCAGCAATATACTGGCGGGCACACCAGAAATGGGCTTCACACATTGTACCCATGTGGAGAATCGAACCTGAGGCTTTGGTGTGACGCTTTAACCACTAGGCTACCCCAACGCCCCTAAACATGTTGGAGATAATCAGACATTGAAATGTAAACTTCAATGAACGAAAGCATATGATAGCTATTGAGTGAATGCTGTTTGTGATCATCATCGACATTATACAATTATTGACTTCTAGTCGATCGCCTAGTCGACATTATACAATTATTGACAGTTGATCGTCTAGTCAACATTATACAATTATTGACTTCTAGTCGATCGTCTAGTTGACATTATACAATTATTGACTTCTAGTCGATCGTCTCGTCGACATTATACAATTATTGACTTCTAGTTGATCGTCTAGTCGACATTATACAATTATTGACTTCTCGTCGCCTCAGTGAATATCCCATGTCCAAGGTCGATAAATCAGTTTTATTATATGATAAAAGTACTGAGTACCTGTTCTTCTTTGACTTATGAGAGACTCATAGGAGAGCTGGAATAGGCTTACAGCTCTTCCGATACAGTCATGATTCTTCGTTGTGTCGTGTCATCTGCCATTTTGATACATATGCTTCCTTATCTAGCGTGACACACGCAGTGCGGAGTTCACAGCTGGAATATCCCAAATCTATTTTTAGCCACTGGAGGTGCTTGGATTGTTATATCAACCTCTCGCGATGTGCCTAGTTTGTATATCAATCTCTCACGGAGTGGCGAGGTTGACATCGCTTGGCGTCAAAGCTGTCATGTGACCAAGTGGGCCAATCAGAAGGGCGGAAATCTACCCGTCATATAATGACATTGATTTCTGGTAATATAAATGGTAATATGATTAGTAATGTTATGTTTGGTGTAAATAGTCATGGTAGAGTGAATAATGGTGCCTTCTGTTCTGTGTTTAGGGGGCGTGAAACTCGGACTGGGAGACTTCATCTTCTATGGTGTCCTGGTTGGGAAAGCTTCCTCCTATGGAGACTGGAACACTACACTTGCCTGCTTTGTAGCAATACTCATTGTAAGTTGCGCACAGAACTACCACAATTCTTCACAAATAAGGGTTTTACAAAATTAAACAGTTCATTTAGAAATTTATTCCAAATTTCAAAAGCAATACATGTGTCAAACATGTGTGAAATCTCCCAATAATCATTTCATTTGTCCCCAGCAGTTATATCCATGTTGTATGGAGTGATGTAATTGACTTGGGTGCCGTTGTACAAAACAACCTTAGCGCTAAGACTACCTTAAGCCTATGTTAAGGTATGGGTGTTATGGTCACTTTACTGCTAAGATCGCTTTTTACAAAGCAACCTTTACTAAGGTTAACCTTAACTCCGATTCTTCAACATTGCACTAAGGTTACCTTAGTGACTTATTGTTTATTGTCGTCGTACATGTTGTACGTTGAAGATGTGGCTTGTTGCTCATGATATCAACCTCGGTTTGTCTAGTCCAGTTTGAATTATTTACAGGCCATTGTTCTACATCAGCCATGTAAAACAACAAACAAGGGTAAAATACTACGTTATGTTTTGTTACTGACTCAGTAAAACATTTGCAGGCCAGCAACATGAAATTTTTCCTTATCCTGACCCATGCTTAATGCTTATCTCCTTCTTCTTGGGAATAATAGTGGAACACTTGAAATCTCTTGAAGTTCCCTTCTAAAAAGCAGGACGTATAATCATCACTCACCCATGAGTAGTCACCCTTGCCCCCTTTGGCGCCCTTTATGGTCACATGACCAGCCATGTTTGTCACTCTCTCCTTCTTCGCCCTTGAGGACAGTTGTGAGAGCACCTGGGTCCCTATACGACACATAATCTTTTCTATTTTGGACCTTTTACATCTAAATGGCAGCTGTATATGGTTTTTGGATTGTATATTAGCAAATGTTTTGATATTATGTCTAATTTATACGTTGTTTGCCATGTTTTTCATCTGGTTTACAATTGATGAAAACTTGTATTCGTTGTAGGTACCAGCTGTCTGTGGCTGACCCGCATATATTATGTCCTGATTGCACTACTACATGTTCTTCCAGCATTCGCTGTAAACATTGTCAAACTACTTTTGAATTTAATAACTACCTTTTTGCTCTTCATAGACGTGCAAAGGACTGGGTAAGAAGGTATTCACAAGTCATGTCTGGTAAATCGAGTGATTATACGGATAATCGTGTGTTAATTACTGATGCCGAGGTTCAAAATTCCAATGAATTGCCGAGCGGTTTATGAGGGCAGGTCGCTGTTCCAGTGATGAACTCCGTCTCGATTAAGTAGAGATCGTCGTCAACAGAGCTGTCCTCATTGCAGACGAAGAAGACGAGATCTTCTTCAGCGCAGAAGAAGAAGTCTACAGCTCCTAAGACTTTGTCAAAGTCTCTTCACAGCTCTACTCAGAAGACAAGATCCTTCACTGCCGATATTGTACCTCCGGAAGAAGCAGATGTGTATGATGATCCCCCCATCATCATACCTGAAGTCACAGTCGTCACCAAGAAGACGAAGCCTGCTTCAACAGCTACATCGGCAACTATATCAGCGCAGACATTGACAGAAGACCTTCTATCAACGCAGACATCGGGTACCAGAGATAGCAGCAGCGTCAACTCTTCACAAGTGCAGCGTACCTTAGAAGAGGCCTCAACGTTCTCAGAAGCATCATCAACCCTGCAGCAGTCTCAACATACGTCGCAGAACTTCAACCCGGGGGCTGTTTATGCAACAGTTTACAGATCAGATGATGTTGATAATGGAATGTCGCTTCACGCAGGAGGAAGCTGCTACGAAGACCACTACGACGAGTACAAGCCTGCGTGAAGATTCAGCAGCCTCTCCAACACACCTGGATGAAGAGGAAAGCCTGTGCAAAGGCCACACACCTGACAATCTTCAACGACTGAAGCTAGAAGTCTGGACAATGCTACCAACGTCAGCTCAGCCTTAGATGTCCCCGAAGGAGCCTCTAATATTCTCCACACAGAAGCAGATTGAAGCATTCTCCAGAACCCTACAGACACCGCAGATATGGATCGTCAGCACCGTCGGACTTAGACTCACATCGGGAACCTGCGCGCAGGCACTCCACATCTCACAGAGGGGAGATTACGTCAATCAGCCTTCGTGAAGGCTTAGAGAGATGTCTCAAGACTCCAGGAGGAATACACGGTCACACCGAGACCGTTCACCTGCACGCAGCTCTACATACAGATCTACATACAGAGATTCACGTCATTATGGATCTTCAGATAGGGAAATGTCCAACTTCACCGTCTGAAGTTAGAAGTCTGGAGAACTCTACTAACGTCAGCTCAGCATAGCAGACCCCTCAGATGACAGTCGCCCTGCGCGAAGGAATATTAGCTATACAAGCTCTCTCGAATGAAGGCCTTCACGAAGATCTTTACTGTCAAAAGTATCAGCAGTTAGAAGCCTGGAGGATTCAACGAACGCCAGCTTAGCGTTAGCAGTCCACGATGGAGCCTCCACGCAGCTTCAGCATCTCAGCAGGAAGGATTCTAACACAGAAGTAGATCCAGTCGTTCTCCAGGATTCTACAAACTGCGCAGATACGGATCTTCCAACTTGGACCTTCATCAACCTGCGCGCAGGCACTCATGGGGAGGATTATAATCAGAGTCAGCATGTCCCACCGTTCAACAATAGCAGATTTCCCCTTCATCATACGGAGCCCTTCATGAAACATCAGGGTTTGAGATTACAAGATCATCAGTGAATCCCGTAATAGATCTTCAAGATGGAAGATAAGAAGATAACGCAACTTGACACTACAAATAGATGTTGGCTGTGTTGGATCAACGCGTGGCTGAAGGAAGAGACGCACACCTGAAGTAATGATGTCAGATAACATCCGATGAAACACTGAAGATAAAGTTTCATCACATGGGCTTACAAGATTTCATGGGGACAGTTAGCAGCATTGTTGCAGTTCCTCAGCGAGACATCGGTTACGGTCAACTTTACAGAACGTCTGTATAAGATGACGACTGCAGTAAAGATTATAAAGTTGAAGAATACAGTCACAACAGACAGGGAACAGTCTGCTTACATTGGTACTACGTGGCGAAGTTTTCGCGTGCTTCCACTCATCCATCAAGACACGTGTTCACTCGTGTAACTCCGGCACAAGCCGAACAGAGAGGTTACGGACAAGGCCGAGTGTTGACGAAGAAATCAACGACTGCACAAGATTCTACGAGGATCATTTACCTGCAACACTGGTGACGTCACAGTCACGTGCCAGGAAGTTGTCTACAGTTGTAAACAACTCTTTCAACGTGGGAAAGGCTCCATTTACAGTCCAGTTAGCAGGGTACAGCGTGGTTTGACTATCTTCACGGGTCATAGAGGACTTCCCCTGTCAGCAAATTTAATATTGGTTATCTGGGGACTTGCAGTGACAAGCGTGAGACGGTTGATCAACTATAAATAGACTTCACATCGATGGCAGTCCCAGTACATCATAGATTTTTGCTGATCTAGAGACGACGTATTATGCATCATCGCTGCACATTGTTCGGATTCTGGTGCAGCATCTTCATTACATATTACCGGAAGATTGATGAGACAAGTTTCAAGCCATGATTCCAGAATTGATCATCTCTCCTTCCATGACGGACATGGCAAGGGCTCCTAGATCCACGTACCTACAACGTAGGACATGATTGCAGTAGATGGCTAGTAATCTCCTAATCGGAGTTGGAACCAAAACAGGATCTTCAATTTCTGGGAATATGGCTCATCACACCACAGAATCACTCGGTCGTCCCAGAGGATCGTTGGGTCAAGATACAACATATGATATCTCAAGCAATGCTCTCTCCGTTGACACTACGTGCTTGGCAAAGCATGCTTGGTCTACTCACCTCAGCTCAAGACAGACTCGCAGAGGAAGATTACTGCTGAGGCCACTACAATATTTGTGAACGCCCATCTTGACAGTTTGGATCCACTGATATTACCGGACAGCCTGAAACCTTAACTCCTATGGTGGACTCAGAAGTCGAATGTTTGCGGAGGAACCTTTTTGTCAGAGCCGGCTTGCAACACTCATCTCTACGTGGATGCATCACTACAAGGATGGGGTGCTCACCTCGACAACGAAGTGGCAGCAGGAAAGTGGTCGAGTCAGGATCAAATTCTGCACATCAACCTGTTGGAGATGAAAGCAGTGATCAATGCTTTACAACACTGTTCCAGCATACTAAGGAACGCAAGGCTCACGTCCACACGGACAACTCCACAGTAGCGTTCTACATCAACAAACAAGGATCAACAAGGTCAACAAGTCTGCTTAAAACTCAGCTTTCTCCTGTTCAGCATCGTCGATGACCTGAACATCTACATGAAGGCATGTCACATTCCAGGAGCAAAGAATGTCATAGCAGACACCCTATCTCGTCCACTACAACCATCCCTGACGGAATGGATGTTACATCCAGAAGTGTTCCGGTTCGTCATACAGACAGTAGGATCTCTGCTGATAGACCTGTTTTTTCAACAAAGTTCAGCAAACAACTACCAACATTCGTCCCACCGATTCCGGATCCTCAGGCATGGGCAACAGATGCTTTAAGCATCTCATGGGAAGGACTAAACGCTTACACGTTTCCACCTCCAGCACTATTACCACAAGTAATACAGAAAATCAAGCAGACGACAACGTTGCAACTGATTTTGGTCGCACCCTATTGGCCAGCGAGGGTATGGTTTCCCATCCTCATACAAGAACTCGGAAGTCCAACCCTGAAACTACCAGAGTGGTCGAACCTGCTCGTCCATCCACACACCAAGCAAGCTCACGGGAATCCAGCATTGTTCCAGCTACACGCGTGGAGCGTATCAAAGCTTGCCTGAAGACTAGAGGGTACTCCGCCAGAGCAGCGAAAGCAGTGACACTAGCTCTACACAGATCAACTCGCAGAGCTTTGAACAGTATGCGACGGCAACGAGACACTTAAAAGGTTCAACACTCTCAGCGTTCCAACACTGATGCTCTCAGCACAGTTATCACCATGAAGACGGGTGTCCAGCTGACCAAAGTACCAGAGATACTGGCACTACTACGCTCATTCAAGTTGGAAGACCAACAAAAGAAAATTCAAGGCTCCTGCCTAGGATCTCAACGTAGTTCTACAACATCTCACCAGTGATGCCTACGAACCTCTAGAACGGACATCCTTTGAACTACTGACACAGAAAACGCTGTTCCTGATCGCCCTAGCAACAGCAGCACGGATGTCAGAAATACATGCTCTGGACTTTGAGCGAACACGCGATTTGAATCAAGACATCGTGACATCGAAGACTGATGGGACTTTACATCTGCCAACTGCTCGGCCATCTAAGCCTGACAGACAGTTCCACATCCCAGCACTCTCTACAGTCCTTGGGCCACAGGATACACAGGATCTATCCTTATGCCCTGTCAGAGCACTAAAAGTCTACCTACAAAGGACAAAAACAAGGAGACGAAAATTCAAGCGCCTATTCATCCCCTTATCTACTGAGATGCCCATGGAAGTCTCACGGACAACGATATCGATATGGATGAGAGCCGTTATACTAAGGGCCTACAAAGCAGCAGGACTTGAGCCTCCACGAGCCTCCAATCCCCACGAATTCAGAGCCCTGGCGTCTACACTTGCTCTGCATGGAAACTGCCCGATTACAACAATAATGGAGGGCTGCTTTTGGAAATCGGACATGGTGTTTGCCAACCACTACCTCAGAGACATTGCCACTGAAGACGTCTCAGGCATTCACCAGTTTGGGCCACTTGTTGTAGCACAACAACTAACGGTTCCACAAAGGCGATGAGAAAAATCTCACCCATTTATCATGTGACTTGTGAAAACCAACGCTCTGGAGAGCAAATGGTTAAAGTCCATGCACACGTCTAGGACAGACTAGCATGAGTGATAGACCCTGTACTTGTATAGGACTTACTCGTACATGAAGAAGGGTCGCATCTCCACTTGATGTGCGCATCAAGAGATGGAGTTGCAATAGATAACTAATGGAACATTAGTATATCTAAAAATCCACACGAAAATGTCAGGAGAAGTTTCGGAAGAAATCTGACAAGTTGTGGTTACCCCCAGACTCATCAGAGGAAGTTGAAAGAACAGAATCATCAGCAGTGCCGTCATAAGTTCCCATGGGGAGTAATACAGGATGTAAATCAACAGCCAGAGAATCCAGAAGTGGCCTGACCCACCACCGATTCCGACGGATTCTGCAAGCATTTAGCATGAGGCAGGATAAGGAAAAATATGTAATTTTCTGACTAAAATTGATATTTTATACTTGTCCTGACTCATGAGGTCAGCCTTCCCAACCTCCCCTCTTATGGCACTTTGGATTTCCCTGTAAATCCTGGTGTCGGGCATACATATGGAGAGAGTGACAAACATGGCTGGTCATGTGACCAAAAGGGCGCCAAAGGAGGCAAGGGAGACTACTCGTGGGTGAGTGATGATTATACGTCCGCTTTTAGAAGGGAACTTAAAGGGATTTCAAATGTTCCACTATCATTCGCAAGAAGAAGGAGACAAGCATTTAGCATAAGTATAAAATATCAATTTTAGTCAGAAAATTACATTTTGATACGTAATCAGTGATAATAGCTGATTATTTCTCCTATACTTCAACATAGTCTTATGACAGTCAGTACACTATGGTTGCTCTGCAGTGTGTAATAATTGGTGAACATTTCTATCAAACATTGAGTAAATGGAAAAAGTTAGGGATTAGGATACTTTGGGAATATTTTTTGGTACTGAAGCAGTTTGTAAAATATAGCCCGTTTCACCGTCCTTGATGGTCTATGTTTGTGAAGGATGGTGTATGAAATAGGTAAGGTCGGCCTTTGGTCATGGGAAATATTGGAAAAAACCCAAAACAATTTACTTGGTTTGTGTTTGTTGATTTTTAATTGTTTAAGGTTTTGGGACTGGCTGTGTTTGTTCAGGACTTACCATTTTTGGATAGTCAGTCCTCAGACAGGCCACATTTCAAAACTATTTTATACACTGACTGAAGACTGAGCACACAATTTCATTAAGACGTCCCCAGAATTATTAAAGATGGGTATGTTTTGTTCAGTATATGTATATGTTCATGGCAAATATGATACCAAGCTAATTATTGCTGTTTGTTTCTTCCTAGGGCTTGTGTTTCACGCTGTTGCTGTTGGCTATATTTCGCAAGGCTCTTCCTGCTCTGCCGATTTCCATCACATTTGGACTTGTGTTCAACTTTGCCACACGGGCACTCGTCAAGCCATTTATGGACAAACTGGCCAGTGAACAAGTGTATATATAGCACTGTTTGAAGGACAGTCTCCAGGCAGGACTGTACATACCATTGTTTAAACCATATGGTCTCCACACTTTGTGTATATAACTGCTTCATCACTGTCATCTTGAAGCAGTGTTCTGGCGGTGTCTCCGGGAATATGTTGGTTGGGATTAATGTAAACTATGAAATATTAGTCTCAAGCTTTGTCTGCATGAGTAGGACTGTTCATGACAAGATTTTATTTGTTTTTAGCAAAAAAAATCCTCCAAAAAGTGACCGTCACTCACTTTTCACTCAGACATAAAAGAAAAATGTTTCCCCCTAAAATTTTATATTAGCTACCTGAAAACTGATTGTTTCACTTCTAAGCCTTAAGATATTTCTGACATTTCAAATCAAATATATCACATGATGATCCTTTCTTCTCATCTTAGCTGAATGTTTCAACAGACAACAGACACAATCCAGTAGTACACTACTTTCATGAATATGATGTAAGAAGGTCGTAAACGCTATTGAAACATTTGAGTTAGGTTCAAGGAAACAAGTACCCTGTTTTGGAGATTTTTTAATATATATATGTACTTTCTTACACAGCACAGTTTCTGAATGGAGAGTTGAAAATAACTTCTCCATGTTCACAGTTCCACTTTTCTCATTGGAAAATTGTGAAGTGATCATGTAAAGGAATATTATTTTATGTAATCTGTGAATGGTTCAGCTGTGAAATAAATCAACAGGACTCTGGCTGTTTAGGCAATTTAGGAAGTTGATGTGAAGCGAAATATAATTTTTCTCTCTCAGCTGTTACCATCTCTCTCTGAATTTAGCAACAGTTTTTGTCATGAACACACGGCTGACAATGCATTAAGTTGTTGAGAGAGTGAGTTGAGAGAATATTGCCACTTTCAGTTGCAGTTATATTTCAGCGGATCCCCTGTCGTGGGGATGGGTGGGAAGTGATGCCACAGCGCTCTGCTCTACATAAATATATACATCACACAGCAGAAACTCGGCTTATAATTTCAGCCAGTGATCCCAGGGAATAAATACACAATGCTGCCCCCACAAAGAATTCATAACTGCTCTATCATTGTGTGGAAAGATATTTTTGTCTGTGGGCAGTATTGGTCAAGGATGCTGGTGTTGCTGTGTGTGAGGTGTTCTTGTGTCCAGTCATCCTGTCTTATATCAGTGTTGTAACTATTTACTAACCATTGGAAATCCTCTCAATATTTTCTGATGTGAATGTAAATTGATATGTGTTGGATTTATCATGCATTGGAGAAAGCAGCTAGCGTGTACATATTGACTTTTTATTTCCCTGTAAATGCAAAAAAACATTTCATTGATTGATCACGAGGGACACAGCTTCGGTAGATGTTTGAAGGAGACATCAGTGTGTATGATCACTTTGGGAAAAGCAAGCAACAATTTGACAAGGCGATATTGAGATCATTGTTGATATTGGTTAAGAATGAGCCTGGATGCTGTAGTTTATTTCCACAACTATCTCAGGTGTACGAGCTTGATATATTCAGTTGTATATGATAATTCTCATAGCTCACTGATGAAAAGAGCTCTTGAGTGATTTAGTTAGACAACAATGTTGAACATGTAGAAATCTCCACTATACCCTGGATGCATCTATGGCTCAGCCCCATGATTATATTACCTTCCTTGGCTGGCTTTTTATCCAATCAGGTGTATACGCTGGGAAGTTGAGCGTACCAATCACAGCTCACTTTCGCTTCTGTTATCTAACCAATTAAACTTGGCAACATAATTGTTGCAGAGGTACTCTAAAAGAGGTAGAAAGAGTTCTTGTATATATTTTTAAGGTTTCAGACCTGTCAATTTATCTGTATGATTTCCCCCAAAATCTGAGTGGTACTGCGAACAAACTTTCGTGGCTGCAACCACTATCTTTGTTGACACTGGCAAGCTCGGTTGTAATGGCGGCTTAGCTGATTGGCTACTGTGAGTATGTGGAGCCAGCATAGGGAGGTAATAAAATTATTGAGTGGACTAGTGGAGATTTACCTTAACTTATACCCTGGAGATTATCGACGATGATTATTTCTCTGAAAGGAGACAAGTGTCTCATACAACACCCAAAGGAAATGCGATAGTCATTTCATTACTTTTATTTGTAGGAAATCACAGCTTGTGCAGAAAATCAGTTTTTGTGGTGGATCACATTTTGCAGATATATGATTTTGCTTACAGTGCATGGGGGAAGTAGAAACAAAATGTTCTTTTAAATGTACATGTACTGTACATTATGTCCCTGTTTTATCAGTGTGTTACTCATCAGAAGCAAATAGTCATCATCTTTTATCGAAAGAGAGAAAGTTACTCCTATTGTCACGGTAATTTATACTGGTCAATATTTATGAAAAGTGTCTCAAGGTCAATTTTTACAAACACAACATTCCCTTCGTATTCAATATTTAAGATATAATTTGTATTTTTAGAAAATGATTGGAAACAAGTTAAAGCTTGTGTTCGTTTGTAAGGAATTTATAAACATTATTTTCACAATATATGTACTACATAGTAATGCTTTAAACCTGCAAGGAGCTCTGGCTATTGTTGTACTTAAAGTCTTCCCAAGGATCCAGGGATGATACTTGTAGGATGTTGTATCCTGAGATCAAAATTGTACTGTGTTGCTTGGAACTAAAGATAATGATCACATGACTGCTCATGTTTTACTGATTACTGACAAGAATCAGGTACCCGTAATCATATCTGAATATTATTGCAGTCGACTGAAGTCTTTACTGTGTTACCCCGACTGCTCTCTTTATGTTATCTTGTTTATTGGTATTAGTGGAACCCCACTGCAAGAGGTTAGCCGTCTGTAGTGTCATTTCTTGCTCCATATTTTTGTTTTGTTAGAAGCAGACACAGAAGCAGATACCTTGCTTCCATTCTGTTCAGTGGGCACGTCTTCAGCGTCTGTTATTTTGTGTACTTCTCAGCCGTTGATGTTTAATATTCTGACCCTGTGTCGTCTGTGTGTATAGTCCCACTCACTTCTGTCAGGTATAATTGTAAAGGGCTATTGACGGAGAACTTTCTTCATCAGCAAATGCAACATCAATTGCTATCTTTCTCTTAATGTAGGATATCTGTGCAGGTGAACCTCAAATGAATTGATCTTCAGTGGAGTGTTCGTGCCTAATGGACTTGGGTTCAGGGAATTGGTCCTATGCGGAAAGATGTGTACGAGTAAGCTTGGTCTCAAGCTGTCAGTCAATAAAGACATTGATGGGACAGTTCCATGGAAGCAAGAAACTGACTCACGTGCTCACGAAGTTCACGGGCTCATTTAATCATTTGAGAAGTAAGAGGTTAGATGTATTCTTTCTGTTGCCAGCTTATTTTGTTTGTTAAAATGTCCAAAACTATCCTAAAGGCTAATGGTTAGATGGGAAGTTGTTAGACAAAAACTTAAACAGGTTGAGGTCAGATGACGGGAGCTTGGAGTACACTTTAAACATGTTCCACCTGGTGCTCTGTGAAGTGCATGGGAATTGTTTAAGACACTGCAGTGATTCAAGTCCTTGTGGATCAGATGGTTACTGTATGAAGCTCTTTAGTTTCTCAGGAGGTCCGTGATAAACATTCCATGTGACATTGCACAGCATATCAAACCTATGAGGGAGGCAACCAAGCTGCTCATGGGTCTTGACCAGGGACACAGCAGGGGGTAAGGGCACACGGTTTTATTTTGGTTTGGGGTTTAACCAGCTGTACCAAATAGTTACCAACTAGAAATAAACAAAAAATATTATTATTGGCTCTTTGCCTTTATGGGACATAAGACCCGTGAAGGTCCGGGTCAGAATATTGATCTTCGGTAACCCATGCTTGTCATATGGGGCGATTAACGAGATCGGCTGGTCAGGCTTGCTGACTTGGTTGACACATGTCATCATTTCCCAGTTCAGATTGCTGCTGATCACTGGATTGTCTAGTCCAGACTTGATTATTTACAGACTGCTGCCATGTAGCTGGAATATTGCTGAATTCAGCGTAAAACTAAAATCACTCACTCACTCACTCACTTACAGGACATAACAAAATGCAGTTAATCTTTTCTGTAAAGTGAGAATCATACAATACTCTGATAAATGAAATATATTCCGATCCAGTTTTTAATTCCTATTGTCTATATTTTAATCAGGGGATATTTAGTCAGAATCCACAGTATCATGAACATGAAAAGATTAGTTACTTGTAGCCTTACATTGAGGAGTAGATATCGAACTAGATTATGGTAATCATAAAACTTTATGGCCACACTTGCAATCAGGGTAAGGCAACACACATATAGGAGATGTCATTAATCTGTTCAGGAAAGTGTTAATCATAAATAACATTCTGTTCCCTGCCTATTGTTAAAAGAAGTTCCTGGTTGAGCAGCCATGTTGGGTTTGATATGCTGTGTCAGAATCATAAAATTATCACTACTCGGTTGAGACTTCTAATGACCCTGAAAACCTGATAACAGGGCTCTGTAGTTGCTGTTTGAAGGGGAAACCATTTTGTAACATTTTATGTATAAAATTATTTTTGTGCTAAGGCTGTTTTCCTGTTTTTGTGTCCCATGGATTTTTTAATAGATTACCAACGAGGTCTCATTGTGCCTCATTGCTGATGTCGTTTAACACCACACTTAACAATATTCCAGCTATATGGCAGCGGTCTGTTAATAATCAAGTCTGGACCAGACAATCCAGTGATAAACATCATGAGTATCAATCTAGGCAATTGGGATACAATGACAGGTGTCGACCAAGTCAGCGAGTCTGACCACCCGATCCCACCAGACTAATTCTAACCAGGATCTTCAAGGGTTTGCTGGTTGTGAGTCTGGAATGCCAGATCCACACTGACTGCTGTCATTGGTTCAACAAAACTTGCATGAGTTTGGGATTTCCTATCACATGATTTGAAGGAAATATTGTTCAAAGAGGTTTTGAAGTAAACTCACAAAAACTCGCACCCTCCCAAATGACAACCCGCATGTGATGGTTGCTTAATGATGACAGAGAACAGCGATTTCAACAAAGATATTTATTTCAATAAAAACATCAAAACAGCTATAGATCTGATCCCCATCACAACAAAAGCACCATGATTAGTACTACTGTTCCAGAATAATGATACAGATGGTACATCAACACACACAACCAGTAAAGAGACCCTGTTTGAAATGAGGCTAGAATGTGAGCAAGCAACACACAATGTTCCAAACAAGCAGTCAGTGCAGTAATACTATGTACTGCCAAATTGTCTCAAGGTTGTTCATTTACAAATGTAATCTTTCCTTGCAAGACTTCTTGCTTATAATAACACATGGTGAGCATGTGCTGATTCTCGTGTCTTCTAGTGAATTGGGAGCACAGTCAGCAGACTTGCAGCACTATCATGACATATGGTACAGAACCATGTTAACACAAGACAATACAGTGGTTGACAGCTTGAGCACACAGTCAGAGTCGGTGAGTCACCAACAACCATCCAACACTAACAAATCTTTCATGGAGACAACAGACCTCAATTCTTCAGCCCTGACGTGTGAAAAGTACAAATATCAACTTCATAAACATGGACAAGACGTACAAGAGTCAAAGAGTGGTCATTATTTGCTTCAATAGATGAATACAAATTACTATGGGGAGACAGACACTGGTTCTGAGATTTTGATTCTTATACAGCCAGGAAACTTCTGTCCCAAAACAATTACAAGACAAACAATAACACTGTTGAAATACATGATGCAAAAATGCCATAGTAAGTGATGACCGAGTGGAAATGACATGATTGTTCAAAGAGATGGCTGAAACAAGCTGAAAACAGTTGACACATGATGCATAGTGTTTGTTTGGCTAAATGGCACAAAAATACATCTTTAGAAATAAGGCCACAGAATGAAATATTATTACATGTATTTAAAATTTACATGTTTCAGATAAGGGACATGTAACAAACTTATTCTTTTTCAGTATCTTATATCTGACTGAATACTCCCTAATTATGTAATTTGACAACTATTTTCAAAATGTAAGTGGAATGTAATTATTGAAAGCAGCAAGTCAAATTAACATTTGGTACTGTTAATTTAACTTATTTTAAGAGTGAAATGTAAAATTCTAGTAGAGTAACAGTAAACATGGCAAGTGCATCACAACAACCCTCAAGTCAGTCCACAGAATTACAATGAAAGTTTTGTCTTACTTGACAAACCTCTTACAGTGATAACGAACGAAATAGCACTACATTAGTTTACACTTAATACAGCCACGGATTACCCTGCGGTTTAACCAAATCTGTGGTATTGCGAAGAGCGTTATCACGAGGGATGACTCTATTATACATTTCACTCATTCAGGAAACTCATAAACAATGTTGATATAGGCAACTTTACAAAGAGGTCATAGATACAGCTATTGATGACTTCATGTCAACTGATGACTTATCAATGGCAGTCGGACTATGGTCATATTCTGTGGTACTGTAAGCTGATTTGATGTAATTAATTACCTGTAACTGACCAAGAATCTAGTTTGCCATGAGTGAGTTTGTTTAGTTTTACGCCGCTCTCAGCAATATTCCAGCTATATGGCAGTGGTCTCTAAATAATCGAGTCTGAACCAGGTAATTCAGTGATCAACAGCATGAGCATTGATCTATGCAATTAAGATATTTTGCCATGAGTGCCTTAAGAGCATGACTTGCTGTGTCCCAATACAATGATTTCACACATGATTATAACCATTGTTTTGTACACACTTACACATCAACCATACAACTCTTCAATCATATGTTACACCATTCATTACTATTTCTGTATATATTGGATTAAAAAGAAAGACTGATTATCAAAATATGCTCAATTCAAACAAAGATATACTTCCATGGACACAGATTACAATACTTTACAAATGTATACAAAATACTGATCTTAATTTGATCAACAAGATGAAAAGTATACAGTGTTAAAAATTCTGATTATGCTTGACACAAAAGGGTGCTAGGACCTGGAATGTTCACTGACACACACCAAGCATGATAACTGATATATAAAACAAGAAGATTCATCACAGATACTAGAGTTACTCAGGAGGCACAGGGGAATGGACATCCTTGACTTAAGACTATCCTGCATATTAAGCTCAGAACTGCTACTGTCAAATATTCTGAACACATTTACCACCAAAGATTTGTTTTGACAAAACAGCTGTCCCATCAAAGTATACTGTACTTTTGTGATCAGGAAATGAAACCTCCATACCCACGACTCGACTTGGAACCACCTTGTAGCTTTATACATCCTCCCAACTGGCATTAGAACATTACTCTCCATCTGATAACACTCATCAGGGTTCACTTCTTATGAGTCAGTGATGTTTAGTATAGAGCTAGTACAGAGTTTGTTCCTGGCCCCTCCTACAAAGTGAACATGTAGCAAAGGTGACAGTAACTCACCATCTTTAACATAGGTTAATGACAGTAGTAGTTCTATTCTGACTTGATGAAATGGGCCCCAAAAGTCACTTAAGTGCCATTTTGGTTGTTGCTGAATAAAAGTCCATGCTAAGCTGGCATTAAGAGAAACAAGAATGGTGACATCACTTCCTAAAAGAGTTTTGTGCCAAATCTGTCCAAGGTTAGGTTTGGTGGTAAATTGGTCGGTCTGGGGTCAGGTTTGGTGGTAAATTGGTCTAGGATATTTATCACAATACACTGGATAATCAAGGGTGGAAAATGGGTAAAATACAAACATTTGAGTATACACATTATTAAAAAAGGTTTGTGCGTGCCCCTGATAGACATTTGGAAAAGGATGTCTAGAAACAACTATGACATTGAAAAAATGCCTCAATAACTTGATCATGTCCTAATGTCATCATCAAATGTCACAAAAACATGAATATGTTTATAATGACTTGATAAGCAGTCACAATGCCAAGAATGTAATGTTGACATGACTTGATAAACTATCCTGATTTGAACATTTCTCAGTGAAATGTGACAATAATAGTATGCCTACTACATTGCTGGGAGTTATGTATAAAATGATATCAAAACAAGTACTAGTGTACTATAAGTAAAATTTCTTGCCTTAACCACAATACATCATGAGAATATATATCAATATATATACCATTCATTAAAGCAAGAAAATATGAAAACCAAACTGAATAAGAGGGCATTAGTTGTTTTTCGCCTCTGTTAACAGTGGGATAGTTATGTAACCAGTGACCGTGCATCGCCGTAATGTAGGGGATAAGCCCAGACAGATGTTGGTCTCAGACAATAACTATTTTGATGAAATCAGTGAGCATGGACATAGTGCTGACAAGCCAGGGACATGAGGGGGAACCTGGATTCAAACCCACGACCATATGTTTCTGGCATGCCCAAGGGAGGCAACCCTGCACACCAAATTGTGGCACCTTAGACAACTGGGCCACCGACAACTGGAATGCTACATTCAGAACTATTTCACTGAATAATATACTCATGGAAACGAATAAAGGAACACATGAACGTACAGGTGTTCCTTTATTTATTTCCAGAATTTCACCTACAGTGCAATACATACCTTGTGAAAAAACCTGGAAAAGAATAAAGGAACACTTGTACTTTCATGTGTTCCCTTATTTGTTTCCATGAGTATATGCTATCAAAATCCACACTGGAAGAATACACTTTGCCATTGCCTGCTGTTGTCAACTATTATGTACGGTAGAGTATAATATATTCTTTGACAAGTTATCAGAAATTTGTTCCAAGACAGATGTATGACTTTCTTCGGTGTTTCTTGCCCACTTTACAATATTTGCAACCAGTGAAAGTTATCAACAGGAAGAAAAACAAAGTACATGTCTCCCTACACATGCACAAATGTGCAGAACAGATGCAGAGAAAATATATTTTCCATCCAAAGGAATGTCCAATAATATTCACTGTACACAATTCTTGACAAGAAATAGAAAGGTCATGTAAATAAAGTACTGAGTACATGTAATTATCAACTCTTACAGTACCATGAAATCCAATCTGTTACATAACCCTCATATTTCCTCCAAGGATCCTTGACATTAATTAGAGGTCATTTGGTCTCCTAGTTGCCTTGGTCAAGGTAACACCCTGCTGTTAGATTTATGCAGTAAGGCATCTTGAGGTATAATCAGCCTATACACTACAGCTTCCTCTCCTATATCTACCACCAGCTTCAGGCAAGGTGCAAAAAAGTCAATTACACTAACATTCATAAACAGTCAAAATCATCTTCAGAGTTCTAACTTAAGAGGGATGGGGAGTAATCCCTGATGACCTCTAAACCTTTAACTTTTAACGCTGTGGTTATGAAAAGGACTTTCATCCATGTGTTTGGATGCTGACATTCTGCTAGGAATGAGGAAAATGCTTTCAAGGGTATTACATGACCACAACAAATGTACTAAACTTGGCCAAAGCAGTTCACATAGCTAATTTTATTTTCAATTCCACTGACCGAACATTCAAATACACGTCTTGCAAAATACTGTTCCAGAACTCTTCATAGAATGTTATATGCAGTACAGGAAAACTATATGGCCTGTAACATACAGTTAAAGACTGACTGAGTTTGGTTTTACGCCGCTTTTAGCAATATTCCAGGAACATCACGGCAGGGGACACCAGAAATGGGCTTCACACATAGTACCCATGTGGGGATTCGAACCCGGGTCTTCGGTGTGACGAGCCAACGCTTTAACCACTAGGCTACCCCACCGCCCCTACAGTTAAAGAACATTAAAGAACACCGAGAGAGTCTGCACACAAAGTTGACTCCAAGGATTTTTACACCTGGTCACAGGTGGGCTCGATCCCGTCACCTCAAGCTCGCTGGATCACTAGCCTGACGCCTTAGCCAGCTCGCCCACTGCGCCCGGTTCACATGTATGTATCACTGAGGGCACAAAGAAACCATGAAGAATAGAGTCATGTATATTTGCCATCACATCAGTTCCATACTGTTTCAAAAATAGCATCACCGACCTTAAAAGTTGTACACAGCCCTAGGCCCATGTGTGTGTTCTTGCATAACCCAGTCTGTAAAAAGCACTAATCTGAAGTTGTAGGTATTAAAATTATGTTTGGTCGAGTAAGCTCAGCTCCTAAAAGCCCACTTTGTGATACTAAAATCTACTTAAAATGCTGCTACTATATGGTTACAGCTAGGTTCAGAGCGGTTGACTAAAACTGTATGGCAGAGACTGACCAGTTCATGTATATATATTCAAAATGGTGTTTGATATAAAAGCAATGCTTGCTCTAAATGTCGGGAATAATGACACATAAGGAAAATTATCCAAAACAGGCATCACCCTTGGCTTGGGTGTTTTAGACACAAATCACAGTGGATGGACAGAGGAAGCCTGTTTCCACACACTACAATGATTAGGGAGCACAAAATATGAGGACAATACATATATTTGCATAACAATATGGTTTCAACTGTTCAAAATAAAAATTAATATAAAAAAGGAGACGCATATTTTGTTCTAATAAAGATACAAATAGAAAACACAACAACTACACAATGTATTATCATTTGATTATGATTGTAAATGATTATACTATGGTCAACAGGGTCAACAAATAATGCAGTATTCTACTCTGATAAACTGATATTATATAACCAATAAGCATCGTATTTCACAGGTTAAGCAACTGTTACCATGAACACCCAAAGCTGTGAAAATAGTCTTAAGCGATGTTTAACACTACAGCAAATACCCAAGTGAAGGAGACGGTGTGCCGTTCTTCAGCATGTTCAGTGTGATATGTGAAGCATTATCAGCTTGGTTATTTAACCTGAAGATGGATTACAAAAATAATACAACATTTCCTAAAAAGCCATCTACAATATCTTTAATGAAACATACTTCCACTCAGCTGATCCCCAAACCTAGTCAGGGACACCAGTAGCAGATATCACGTCCCTAAAGGTGTTTTATCAAAGAATTTCACCCTGAACATAATAAATTCCGGAGGCCATTGGATTACTGTGTGTTCATCATGGAATGAGAAATGTTTGTTGTTAAAACACAAGTGCAGAGACGACATACTTTGTACATTTACACATTTGGAATCCATCCTTTTACATTAATGCCTTTCGATTGCTTTTTTCAGTTATATTGATTTTTGTGCATTTCTGGTTTGACAGATTAGCATACACAGTACATGTCTGTGAGACACACAAAAGGTAGTAGTTATCTTTGATATTTGAATTATTGTATGCAAAAGGCTTAGATTGTACTTTGGAAAGATCTATAACTCTGCAGCCACAAGGGTTCTGCACAATTCCATGTTGACTTCTTCAAGGATGAGGAATTCAGCAGAATAATAAGATGCAGAAAAGCCTTTACTTGTGAGATGACAATAACTATTCCATCATCAAGAAAGCCATGTGGGAAACTAATCATATTAAAAGTTTACTCATATCACAGACTGAAGACGTCAATGCTTCAAAATCTATGTCCACTGAAGTTTAACATTAGGGTGAACTATGTTGTGTTAATTTCTATCCATACATGCTTACATGGATGCCCGAAATACAAATCTGGAAGAGTCAATTCTAAGACATTAGTAAATATTATCCTTCGCATTACAAATAATGAATTTCAATTAGCTGGAACTCTGTTTTGAAGCTTGATGACAATAGCAGTTTCACATCTAAATGTCTTGACCTCATGTCCGATGTCATGGTGCATGCCCAAATTGTTTTCATCCACCTGAAGGTGTATCACATTTACTATAATTCTTAGCCAAAAACCTAGAATTAAACATTCTATCTAATCTCCTGTTGTTGTTAGCTGGCTGTATTTGACATCATTATTGAGACGACTCCAAATGGAAGGTCCTTTTCTGTCTCGTGCATAAAGGAAGATTCCAGCCATGGTGAGAACAAGAGCAAGGGCCATCAGCAGATACAGCATAAGAGCACCTGCTGGAACTCCATTATGCTCCAGGAGGTAATCCACATCCATCACCCAAAGGTCATTCAAGTAGCCATCATGATTATGTCCATCGTGTCCAAGGCCTCCAAATAGGTAGAAGGTGTTATCTGCTCCGGTCCAGAAAATAGGTTCATATCTCCCCCCAGGCAGAGCATCTCCACCAGCATAGTTCTTCCAGAAGTACTTCGGTTCTGCGTCGCCTTTGTCACTTCCTCCAAACCAGAACCATACCTTATCCCATGTTCTGAACAGCCAGAGATCTGCTAGGAGTTTTGATGAATGGAACACAGATGGATAGGACATATCTGTTCCATCACCACCATACAACCACAGCCTCCCACCTGTGTCCATCCATGCTGCTCCTCGCCGTCTACACCCTGGGATGTTCACTGAGGAGAATTCATATTTCCGCCCATACATTGCTGGATGGCAACTAGATCTGTACCCATGTTGAAAGACCCATGTGTTATTGTGAGATAAGTATCTCCACATATCTGATGTATACCCCATATTCAAATGCCGACTGCGTACATTAGTACCTAATATGTTCCCTCCAAACATAAAAAGATTACCGTCCTTGCCTTTCCATGTCGTTGGTCCATTTCGACCCATAGGGTAATGATCAGAGTCAGTATTTGGATTTGCTGGTTTGTTGGGATGAATAACTTCTGACCATTCTAAATCTTTGAGAGAAAATTTCCAAAGGTCATTGAAAATCTGATTACTTTTATCCATTCCTCCAAACACATACATCCTGTCCAGCATGCACCATGAAGCCATGTCACCACGTGCAGATGGCATTTCCAGAGAAGTGTTATCAGTTTTCGAAGTGAAGTTAGAAATTTCAGGTAATGGTAGCCATTTCCTCTTTTGCATGTTATATACCCAAGTATCTCCAATCCCACTGTCCTCCTCATCAAGACCTCCAAACACAACCATTGATATTTTTGTAAAACCACATGCAGCTGCTTGCTGCCGTGGTGATGGAGCCACGTTGTCAGAAGCAGCTTCACTAACAGTTCCTGAATGAACAAGATTCCATCTTCTGTCTTGATTGTTGAAGGTCCATAGGTCATTGAGGAGTTTTGGCTTGCCCTCATCAATATCAGAGAAACCCTTGCCTCCAAACAACCATGTGATGCCATCTTCATCTGTCCAAACACTGCTGCCACTGCGAGCACCTGGGCCATTTGATGAGGACAATGTTCCAATGGAATTGTCTCCCTTTATCCAGTTCCATTCTGTCAGCGAATTAAATAACAGTTCATTAGAACACATATGTTCAATACATAGTTGGCAAGACAAGACTGAAAAGCAGATTTCTTAAAGACAGGACACAATCACAAATACTGAAGCTCACTGAACTTTTCTAGATGAATGATGTCAGTCTGTTAATAACTGAGTCTGGACCAGACAACCCAGTGATTGACATCATGAACAGCAATTTCATAGTCAACAAAGTTTTGCACCATGCAAAATCTCATAGTCAAAGTCCTCATTTACTGATCCCAAGGAGACTAAGTCATTGGATTATATGTTCATGAATGTCATATATTTTCAGTTTATATTCTTACAGCCAATATATTTTTGACTACCTGGGCCAAGTTAGTGTTATCTATGTACTATGTCAGATTGATTGAATGACTGACAGCTGTGAATGTGTCTGACAGTCAAGGCACAATCACCTAAGTCACCTGGCTATTATAACATACGAAAATAGCAACTGAAAACAATTCCTATGTCTATCGTCCCTGAGAGCTGCAATGAGGTCTTACAGTGAAGATGTGAACCTAAATTGCAGCCTAGAACACCATCTTCATAAATCCTATTCAGATTGTGGTGGTTGATTACCCTCAGATTTTCTTGAGATTTTTAAAACTATTTGCTATTAATCCATTGTTATTGATAAACTCCTGTCATAATTTTATTACCAGAAACGTACGTAGAAACAGCCTGGCAACCTGTTTACTTCAGGTTTCAATGATAGTTAGCTGACATGTTGTACAGTGCCAGATTTCTACAGCTTGTTTTTAAAGGTGTCTTCTACTAGCGGTACTCTGCACATGGTGACATCAGTATTCCATCACGGGCAAAGCACACAGTTTTACACTGTCATAGTCGCACTCTGATCTTTTTGTAACATAGTCTTTTTCTAAATTTCAATGACAACAGTCTCTTACGACATTCTTCAGATTGTAAAGGTTGTTTTTTTCAATCTATTGTTTTTGAAAAAAAAACCTTTTGATATTGATGATCAGTGTATTATTCAAGGGTGTGAACCTATTTGTACATTGGAAAATATGATTTAGCACCTTACACTAAATACTCATGTTATGGTAACGGTGTGCTTGAAAACATTATTTTGCTCATATTGTACATCTACAACATCTTGTGTGTAATAAGTGAAATACTGTTGTACATTTCCATAACTCAAATATCAGTCCAAAAGAAAGTACAGTCTGAAAAATGAGTTAGAGACTGTTGTCATTGAAATTTGCCAAGAGAGTAATAGCTTTTCATTTTCAACAGTCTGAACAGTATACATGAAGACAAAATTAATGTTATCTTTCTATGAAGTATGTGCACAAAATCACACTGAAACATACAATGTGAATAAGATAAATCCTCCAAGCCTATGATAACTGCTGACGCCACAAATCCTTGGACAGAACTAAATTGATCCTTCCTTTATTTCATTGGGTCAAATTAGTAATCATGTAAAACACGCAGGCCTACACAACTGACTGACTGAGAGTTTGGTTTTACGCCGCTTTTAGCAACATTCCAGCAATATCACGACAGGGGTCACCAGAAATGGGCTTCACACATTGTACACATGTGGGGATTCGAACCCGGGTCTGCGGCGTTGCGAGCCAATGCTTTAACTACTAGGCTACCCTACCTCCCTCACGCCTACACAAACGAACTAAATAAATTACGGCAGGTAGTACAGGAGCGATTGATCAAATAATTGGTCAAATCGATTGATCTTGCTTGCATCAGTGATAATCGATGAGCTGGGGAGACTTATCAATATTCATAATAAGGAAACATGAAATTAGAACTTTACAAAGTATGCTTAATCATATTGTCATGTATCTGTAAAATTAAGACATAAAGATACCTTGTAAAACTGCAATGTAAACAATCTTTAACATACTCATGTGCGTGTCTCAACAAGAAGCATCCTGATTGCAGTATTCATATTTAGGAGTATATATCGATCTCAACTTTTCAGTAAGCGATGCTGTCACTGTTAGGGTCTCATCGGGGCTCTCGTCTACCTTTCAGAAGCCAACTGCCACTGGAAATATTTGTAAATGATATACATCTCAAGAAAATATAAGGGGTAATCGGCCACCACAATCTGGAATAGGATTTATGAAGGTGGTGTTCTCGGTAGGGACAAATCTTGACTGTAGGACCCCATATAGCAGTTCTTTCGTCGGCGTCTGTCCCGGGGTGGCCAAGTGACACCAATAGTGCATCACTAAATTGATTCAGTAAATTACCTTGACACGTTCCACTTTGAATGTACAAAAACGCCAAGATATAGACGCTTTGGATACGACACATTGTTAACAGTTTTGAACAAACAAACGACGAAATTATCGTGTACAACCACTTATCATTTCATCACATGAAGACTGCATTTGGTTACAAGCCCTCTAGCGGAGAAATGTCAAAGGAAATGATTCTTATACTACTTTCCGAACGGCAACGTTTTTCACGTCATTACATTCCTTGGATTATACTTGATATATCTACCGGTATCTGCTCCGTAATCGCGTCCACCTGTCAAATTTTGTTGTTGCTATTAGCACGGTAGACTCTGTGTTATCCGACTGTAAATTTTGATTCTGGCACAGCATGGTCTCTGGCATACAACCTTTAATAAACAAGGATTAAACGATACAATGTACCAATTAACATTTCATTTTGGTGCAACACCAGAGTTAATCATTAATTGCTTCCGTAATTGATTTGCTGGTTTACAGACTACCTCGGCGAATCACGCGGGTGTCTCCTGGAAGCCCTGCTTTTTCCGATCTGTGTCGGATAACACAGTGAGAAAGTGAGTGAGTGAGTGAGCGAGTTTAGTTTTACGCCGCTTTTAACAATATTCCAGAAATGGGCTTCACACATGTACCCGGGTCTTCAGGGTGACGATTAGTCTGTCTCACAGTCCCTGAACCACATTATTTTCCCAAATGCCAAGCTCTCTCTGCAGTGCTAAAGCCCTAAATAAAGCAAGTCTATATTTCCTCAGGTTCAGGTTCTGAATCTCTGGTCTCCCTGGGGCTCCTTTTCAATTTAAATGGGCTTGTTTGTTACTATCAAAATTATATATATTCAGAGACTAAGCATTAGTCTAGGTGACGATTTAACCACTAGGCTAAACCACCGCTCCCGGATAACACAGAGTCCTCTATGGCGCTGGCCTATAAACATTCGAGTCTGGAAAGCATTATAGTCTGTCTCAAAGTTCCTGAACCGCATTATTTCCCCTTCCTCCCACCCCTTTCTGCAATTTCGCATTGCAGAAAGGGGTGGGTGAAAGGGGTAATGATGCCCTATTGAAGAATGAGGAAATTTGCTTTGATATACAATTTCTTCACTCTGTTTATGCGACGTTTCGATATAGATTCTAATGTCGTTGTCAATGGATCCTTTAGTATATAATCTGTCATTGAAGCAAGTCTAGATTTTCTCTGGTCTGGATCCGTGCTGGTGGTCCTCACCAAACTAGGAAAATCTACCTCCTTCATCACCTACGCAACAATATATAGGAAACACCGACCCATTGAGTATTTCATCGGCCCAACACTTCCTGTAATACATCCTAAATGAAGGAAGTCTCGATTTACCTCGGGGTCAGGTTCTGAATATCCCATCTCATGGGGATTCCTTTTCAATTTTAAATTATCGTGACATATAAAGTTATAAATCTTTTACAAACCAAAGTTTAAGTATTAACCTTAAACTTAGCTAAATTTGTTTATCATATATTTCAGGTAAAGCAAAACTATAATTTGAGTTATCCATGAATGTTTATCTTCTTTCTAGTGCTGTCTGCTGTCACGAAATGTCTTTGTAAGGGGGTTTGGTGGGGGTGGGGGGAGGCGGATGTTGGCAATGCGCTTTTGAAAGTATGTTAAATGTATTTTTCATGTTGGCCGTTGTCCTATTAAGAAATAAACATGTTTACATATCCATTGCACTCATTTAATTGCCTTATTATTAATTTGTTTTCAATGGTTAAAATAACAAATAATGAAAGGTTCGTGTATCCAAATAATGTAACCTATTACAGCTACTCCCTACAGACCAACCCATACCATATCATATCCATGGATGTAAGTATAAAGCACAACATGTTGTCATATTTCAATAATGGTCAACAAATGCAGTCAAATAGTGTTTTGATTATCCCTCTATATCTGAGAATCATATGACGCTATCCAGCTGACGTCCTGGGCAGTTCTCTCGTACAACATTAGTTTCGTGGAAATTAGAGCCTGGAAAACATGGCGGCGACTGGGGAAAAGAAACTTGTACGTTCCCACAGTGGTTTGCGTATGGTTTGCATGAATGCAAATGACACCAGTCCATTTACGTTACCAGAACCTCAATGGATCCCGGATGCAGACGTAAGACTAATTTTGCTAGAAATCTTGCTACTGTTACAACGGACAATACTGTTGTCTCAAATGTCAGTGAACCACACCCACTTCGGCCACTTTCACAAGTGTGTTTGTAAACAGTAAAAGGGACATTCATTTACAGGGTTTGCGTCTGTGGAAACCATGTTCAGTCATCATCGATTACATCAAAGCATCGTTGTTTCATGGAAACTGAACGTTTAAAGTAGTAAATTTGGAAGTCGAACTTCAGTGCTGTCATTTTAATGGAGGGTGTCAGTTGACTGTTGTCAGTGTTGAGTGCCGACTGTTGCAAATGTATTAAAAACTAAAGGGCCAAACTCAAGTTAGGTATATTCTTTGAGTTTTCTGCTAAAAATAACTTTTCACTATGTCATCATGTATATATCAAATACTGTAAATGATTATGGTTGCCTTTCTGACATACTTGTGCATTGAGAATAGCAAAACATTAAAGGACTAGAATCACTACCGTTTTAAATCATTGCTTGGAGACAGTAGTCGATAACCCGGAGCTTACTTACTCTGCTCACTTTGTCAAATGAGAGAAGAATCCGCTGCAGTGACCTTACTTCTCTCTGACGTGATCAGACCTTTCTCTTGTTTCTCAACTAACATTCTTATTCTGAAGTAAGAACAGATGAGTAATGCAAGTCTTTCAGTGCACTTTATATACTCTTTTGTGTAGTTATATAGAGATGCTATGTCAGCTGTGACAGCTGCTTGAGAAGGTAGCTTTACACATCAAATGCTTTCCAATGACAGCATGTGGAGTCATACAACAAGTGTAACCAATATATATACAACTGGAAATAGTTTTTCATGTTTTAGGGTACTTTTTCAGTGAAAGTATATTATGGCCGATTCTATTTCTTCACATGTTTTGTTTTATTTGCTAAGACTTAGCACAAAACTAAGATATGCAATATCTTGAATGGTGTGTTTAAGATGAGAGTATATCAGAGGCACTTGTCTGGTTGCAGGGAACTCTGGGTACTAAGGAGAATATTTGGTTTCATGAGTTGAGACATTTTTGTTGTAATTTGGACTTTGATAAACATTGATTTCTAATCCATCAAGCTGAAATCAGTATCTTGTATCTCATTTGTACAGGAAACACACAAGGTTTCTCTTCAATTTGCCTTGACCTCTGAAGATCCGGGTTCGAATTGATCTTCAGTAACCCATGCTTGTTGTAAGAGGCGACTAACGGGATCAGGTGGTCAGGCTCGCTGACTTTGTTGACACATGTCATCGTATCCCAATTGTGTAGATCGATGCTCATGTTGTTGATCACTGGATTGTCTGGTCCAGACTCGATTAGTTACAGACCGTCGCCATATAGCTGGAATATTGCTGAGTGCGGCGTAAAACTAAACTCACTCAATTTGCCTGGAGTCAAAACATGACCCGAACCATTGTTTCTGTGCTCTTGGTTAGTTGTCTCTTATGTACTGAGCTCTATTGTAAGGTTTTTGAGATTTGAATTTTGAATTGACTAAATGTGCATCATTTGTTAACACCCAGAACCATCAATGAAATGGCCCTTTATTTTTGCATCTCTCATCACATTAAATTGTAGACAAGGTTGTCTAATCTGCATGAGTTAGATTCAACTTTGAAAAGTGTCCAGCAAGTTCAAAATACCTCTGGGGATGCAGGAAGCCCAGGCAGATTACAATCAATGCTGAATTATGCTTCATGCTTTATTGCTGTAAACTTGATGAATGATGGTTGGAATAAAGTTTATGTAAGTTGATTACTGTATGATATTGAAATGTCAATATGTTGAAAAGAGGGTTCAGCATGTTCAGTAACTTCCTGTACTGAGATTCCAGAAAATTATTTTGAACATTCCTTTTTGTTTTAATGCTTAAAACTTCCTATGTTTGAGTAAAGAGTTTCAAATGAAAGTGCAAAAATCCGTAAAACAAGAAATAAAATTGGTCTGGCCTTATATTCACTTAAAATATTTTCGTAGCTTTGGGATGAAAATTGTGACTATTGTTAATTGCCAAATGATTACATCTTGCATTCTTGATCTTTTTGCAGATGGGATTCTGCATGAACAGAAACTGTCAAGCCAAATTTGATTTCATGAAGAGAAGGGTATGTCATACACAATCTGCTATTTATTGTTATTATGTGTAATATTGTCTGTACTGTCAAAGTGTTGAATATTTCATATTGTCTTCATCTTCAGTTGCCATTTCACCCATGTCAAACATGTTACTTAGCAATGTAACAGGATGAGTAATATGCTTAATCTTAAACAGGTTGAGTCAGTGATAAGCACAATATTGAATGAAGTTCCTGTTTCTATTTAATGTTGTCTTCCTGTTTTCGAAGCATTTATTAAAGTGACTAAATTCTGATGCTTATCACAGTCAGAAGCTGAAGTCGAAACACTGATGGGTCAAACTAGAGGTAGAAGTCAATAAAACATGAAAAGTAATGTCGTTATGTTTAAGTTTAAATTATGATGAAGGATATTCAAGTGATGATGTAGGGTGTAAATACAGTTAAGTACATATTGCCTCTTGTTGCTGTGAGTGCAGAGTTACGTGTTATAGACACTCTGTGCTAAAACATTTTCTTAGTCCAACAATTTTTGCATAACATATAGAATATTGGTGTTCTTATTTGAATAATACCTGCTGATTATTTCCTGAACTGAAAGAAAGAGGGAGACATTTTGCTTGACTGGCATCAGTTATGTTGCTAAGATGAACACTGATATGACAACCCATACATTCCTGTTCACTGTTTCATAAAGTACAAGATGTGAAACTGGTAACCTAGTTGTGAAAGCATGAAGATGTCTATAAATATCATAGCATGAGGCATTTGACATGGGAAATGAATGCTGAGACACCTCGGTCCATTTATGGCTGTTTTACTTCCATCTGTAACACCCTATCTTCGTTGTTGCCGCAATCAGCAATATTCCAGCTCTATGGCGGCTGTCTGTACATGATCGAGTCTTGACCAGACAATCCAGTGATCGACAGCATGAGTATCAATCTATGCAATTGGGAAGCAATGACATGTGTCAACCAAATAAGAGATGCTGACCGCTCGATCCTGTTAGTCGCCTCTTGCGACAAGTATGGGTTCTGACAAGTATGGAGAATAAAATTCTAACCAGGATCTTCAAGGGCATCTGTAACACCCATTTCCTTTTGTAATAGCACTACCACAGTCTAGGCCAAAAACTATTCTGAACTTGTATTGTCATGGGTTCAACACTCTGTTTTTAGACTTCTCTCTTAGTGTATTATCAGAGCAAAAGATTTTCTGTCTTCAAGGTGGAGGCTAAAGTCAATGACTGTTACTATTGCTCTGTGTTAAAAGCACATACATAAATCTGCGACATGAATAAGGAGAATTATTCTGTATTAATATCTGTGATAAGACAGTGCCCCCTGCTGGACATGAAAGAGGTGAACTGGTGAGATGACAGTGAGACTTACTGTGTTCACCACATGCTCAGAGTGCTACAACAGAGATTCTCACCTGCTCACAGTGTGAACTCACACTGGTGCCTGCTGACTCATTTTACAGTTATACATAAAGTCACGATTGTTTTATGTGAAATCAATGAGACAAAAGTCAGTGTCTAATGAGTGAGTGAGTGAGTTTGGTTTTATGCCGCTTTTAGCAATATTCCACCAATATCGTGGTGTGGGACACCAGAAATGGGCTTTACACATGTGAGGAATCGAACCCAGGTCTTCAGCATTAAGAGCAGACGCTTTAACCACTAGGCTACCCTACTGACCCTCTGACACTAGATGATGCTTGATAGTGTGAAGTGTGTCTCCCAGACACTAGAGAATATATTGAAAAAGAGTTAGTACTAATCGTTAATGATTTCACAAGTCTAGTAGGTACAGGTACACCAGTGTTATCAGTGTTAACAAAACTCGCGTATCAGCTACAAGAGCGCGCGAGAACGGTCGGCGAGCTTACAAAACGGCATTCATAGCATCCCAACACGGTAGTCATAGCATCCCAAAATGGCATACAAATCGTCAAAGATGGCGGCGAGGGGAGACGAATAGGCTTTGGTACATAATTGTTTTTCGTCACCATGAGTCTAATCTTGAAAATTTGATATCGGGATGTAGTGCATAAACCCCCTATTGTAGTAAGCTTCAAACCTATGTCCATACTTCTCAGTGTCAGGCTTGCAATTCTACACAATGTGGTCCCTCATTCAACCAAATAGGATTTCTTGTCAACATGCCGTGCTACAATTTCTCTTCAGTTTTGTAAAAAAAAGTATTCATAGCATCACATTCAACATTACTATATTTTTGTGATTTAAAAAGTTTACAAAAACTTTGTTCATTCTCCGTGAATTATATTTTCCATTTTGCCTGCCAAGGTGATTTTGGTGAGGAACCTATGTACACAGTCAATTCTAAAACTAATTTCTTGAGACTTCTGGAAGGGGTTATGGGAGGGAAGGGTCTGATGCACCATTTACAAATATCATACTTTCATAGTTTTATGTGTTTTTAGGCTTGGGGTAGTCGATCCTGTTGATTAGGTGATTTATTTATTATTGGTAAAAGCACAAAAATAATTTTTTCATGTCATCAATCAAAGGTCACATGCAACATAATTAAAACACAATTATCACTTATTCATGACATATAATATACATTGCTGGTTATGAAAAAAACATATAAACAAAATTATAAGCGTACAATTGCAAATCAAAAGTGCAATATTGTGTACTTGGGTTTACTTCCCAAGAAACGAAGCGGCCGGCATACCGAACCCAGTCAGAGCGGGTGGGTGCGCACTCAAGTGTAACGGCTGGTTCATTTGCAGATGCCCTCACGGCTCATTGTGTGTGTATATATAGAGATGTTGGGTTTTGTAAATACATGCTCATTTTTTGTGTATAACATTTTGCAATCAACAGACATCATAACATGTCATGTGTTCAAGTATCACACCTGCCTGTCTGTGTAATTACATAATGTGACAGAGACCGAACTGGGGCCATAAATCAATGCGTTTTGTTTATAGTGTATAGCCTGATTGGTGTTAAGTTCAAATTGCATGTGGTCAGTGATCGCAGTTGTGTATTGAATATTGTCATTAGCAGACAGGCAGGCAGACACACAGGTGTCAATAAAACAAGACATTGAGTTTTGTCTGTGTCAACGACATATCTATATCACAGTTAGAAATTCTGTCAACGCTAAATAATGACATTGCTTTTAAGTATTGAACTGAGAAAGTGACTGGGTAAGAAGAACGTGTGGTGAATTAGACAAATGAAATTATATGAACAGTTTATTTACTATAATAACATATAAAAAGCTCGCGCCTGTGAGATATCAACAAAACATTAGGAAAAGAGCTCACACCAAAGCCTTCACCGAGTATTCACCGGACAGCCCGCTTCCAAGTTGCGCGAACCTATTTCACTGCGCACGTGCTATGAGCGCAGCCCAGCTGTTGAAACCAGTTTTCCCCCGAAAAGTCGGGGGGAAAATTAGTGAATCGTTTGAACTCCGATTTCGCGCGTTTTTTTTCATCGCATTATTTTTCAACTTTATAAGCTGAATTTGCATTTTTGATGATTTGTTTCGGTAAGTCCATACTGAAAGGGTATCAGAATCTGCAAAGTTGTGTTTTACGTTGCATGTGACCTTTAAGTATTGAAGGGTAAATTGATGTCCGGGAGAAACAACTTAATTTAATTTCCAAACACTCACTCAAAAATATCAAGCAATACAAATTTGAGCAAACTATTTGGAATTGGGTAATATTATCAAAAGGTGGGTTGAAGCTCTTGATTGATTTTTGTTAGGGATGTCAGATGATGAATGGTTGAACATGTGGTTATAAGAGATATCATCAGAAAACTCCATTGTAGTATAAGGCCAGACTAATTTTATTTCTTGTTTTATGGATTTTTGTCCTCAGAAAACCTAAAGGCAGGAGGGAAAAAAATAAAAAATAAAAATCACTTGTCAAAATAATATTTTAAAACTTATCCTATCTCACGGTATGCACTTCTCTCTCTTGATTCGACACTGAGTGGAACGATGTAAAAAATTTCCCTCTTGTCCATCCGCCCAAGCACTCCATGCTACCTTCATTATAAGACAGCTTCCTAGCTCTCATGCAAAGCATGCATGCACCACTAGCTGCCCACATGACTATCTCCTAATCATCATTTTCTTTCTTGTCGCATACGAGTGTGGACGTATTTTGATTTGCTCAACGTTTTCAACTTAGTCTACAACATGGGGAAAGTTGACCAGCCAAAGAAGAGGAAATAATGCTCCCGGTGTAATAAAGGCGTTCTCCGCGAGTGATCCACATGGATATTGTATTGACTGTATGGGACAGTGTAAATGGGACTCTCGTTGCGATAAATGCAATGTTCTTACTTGGTGACTACACTCGAGGCTTGTGCTCATCGTTTTTTCTAGTAATGTTCGTCTTAACGTAAGGGGCAGACACATCAATAGAACAGCACGCCAGTTAGCCCTGTGCAAGGATTCTTAATTTAGGTCACCGACACCGTCGTTTGTTTTCTGCCTTAAATTAATCTTAATTAGCCTTAGAAAGTATCAAATTTGGCATCTGAGAAAAGAAATACAGTTTGCTCTACCACCATTTATAGTGTAATAAAGCACACTTTTGCCCAGTACTATAATGTTAAACCACTCAAGCATCCTCATGCTTAACTATAATAGTTCAGGGCGAAAGTGTGCTTTATTACACCATACATGGTGGTAGAGCAAACTGTGTTTCTTAATTAATATAATCAATACATGTATATTGATATGTCAATATTTTATGATACTTTTTAGTGGATATATCACTAAGAACTGTTCTTATCAACAGTGATCGATGACCATTAATCTGCTGCAGAATATTCCATTTAAACATTGCAATCCAAAACAAGTTGAAATTTTGTTACTTCATCAAGATCAGAAATATGTAATTGTAATGTGCAAAAAGACAGACTGAACACTACATGAACCAAATAACAGGCTGCTATCAATTATTACCGACTTGATATTTACTCCAGCACCATGAATGGTTAATATGGCAGAGTGAGTAATTACTGCTAGCCAACTTGCCTGTGAGTGGTAAATATTTGAAGGTCTAGTGGCATTCAGTGGGTTAGTTTCCTTACTCACTTGTTCAATGTCACAGACAACTAGCCAGATTTTAGATTTGGCATTCAACTCACCTTGTTTGGGGTGATTTGTTTTAGTTTCCATACATTTGTTTGTGACTTAAGAATATATTTAGTTCTGGCAGTGGGGTTGCCTTGTCATAAAGATTTTGTCACTCTGAAGACCCAGGTTCGGTTCCTGTTTGGATACTATCTGTGAAGCCCATTTTCCTTGTATGCTGCCAATAGTGGCATATATCCATGCTCTCTAATTTTAGTTTTTTAGTAATTCTTCTTACAATCAAGGGGCAGTAGGGTAGCCTGGTGGTTAAAGTGTCAGCTTGTCAAGCTGAAGACCTGAGTTCGATTCCCCACATGGGTACAATGTGTGAAGCCCATTTGTGGTGTCCCCCGCTGTGATATTGCTGGAATATTGCTAAAAGCGGCATAAAACCATACTCACTCTCTCACTCTTACAGTCAAAACCAGAATGCTCACCTTCTTAGCTTCAAGTGACGAACACTTAGCCTAGTGCTCTTAATCAGGGTACGCAGGCCAACAACCTATGTTTGAAATCCATCCTTGCTCATGGGTTTAGCCAGTGTGGTAAATCTGTGAGACATATATCATTTCAGACTTTACTCGGACCACTGTCCACATTAACTAAGCTGACATGCTTTGATGTAACTGGAATACTCTTCAAAGCAGCTAACACAGCTCACTCACTCATCGACTTTGAAGCTTATCAGTTTTGCGTCAGTTGTGTGCCTTAGGCTTGACAGAATCCTATTCTCATGAGCTACCGTATATTACCGTCTATAAGCCGAATTTTGAGGACCCAAAAAAGCAGTCTGTAGAAGGGGGTCGTCTTATCCATGGGTTCCGCTTTAGTCAAACTTTTTTCCAGGGGTAAGAAAACAACATCGTATCACTTCGCGTGAACAAACAACAGAAGATGACTTTGTCAGGAGAGATGTCAAATTTGCAATTAAACATCACTAGACAAGATTATTTACCTTTTAAGTTGTTTTTGCTGGGCATTGTATTATTTGCAGGGATTAAGATTACCGTGTGTATCTGAGCCGGAAATAGCAATCAGCTGTGCACATGTTTCCGGCAATCAGGTTCAAACAAGCACAATAATATAACGGGACGAATTCTGATGCAGTCATCAGTAAAATATAAGACAGAATACTATTATTTATCTCAAAGAAATATTTTCTAGCATTGTGTAATTTTAATTACAGTTTTTGCTCTATAAATTAATAAAGATTAAGATTACCATGTGTATTTGAGCCGGAAATAGCAATCAGCAGCGAACAAGTTCAAACATGCACAATAATATAACGGGATGAATTATGACGCAGTTGTCAGTAAAATATAATACAGAGTACTATTATTTAACCCAAAGAAATATAACCTAACATTGTGTAATTGTAATTACAGTTTTTATGTAAAATATATATACCGGTAATCAACACTAAGGTTATACGGACCCTCATGAACGTAGTAAGCAGAAGTTGTACGCACATGGAATGGGGTAAAATACAGAAGCCATTTAAATTCACACATTTTTACCGATGTTACTGTAAATTAGCAGTCAATGGAAAACGAGGCTGTAATCAGTTCATGATTGTTGAATGGGGTAAAATAAGCAAGCCAGTTTGTTGCTACAATCAATATGATATTTAGAGAAACAAAATATATTATGCATTTTCTGTCAACTACACTTCGTTTCGATCCGTGAGTAGGTGCAATTTATATGATTGTGAATTCTTTGAATAATGTGGACCAAAGTTATAATTATTGGTAACTGCCAGTTGTTTGTGGTCTGTGTTTGCCGTGATTAGGACCCCATCGCGGGGGATTGGCTTATGCACGAAACATACCATTTTGACACTGATTTTTAGGGTCAAGTTTGGGGAGTCGTCTTATCCATGGGGTCTGCTTATAGACGGTAATATACGGTAGATTTGCTCTGATTCTGACTCGTTCAGCTTGTTAGCCTTGCTCATGGGTGTCACAAAGGTGTTATATCCTTGTGGATAATTGTTGCCTCTATACCGTTATACATCACTATTCATATAGTGGACCCTTGAAGATCCAGGGTAGAATAGGTCGTCAGCAACCCATGCTTGCCACAAAAGGCGACTATGCTTGTCGTAAGAGGCGACTAACAGGATCGGGTGGTCAGACTCGCTGACTTGGTTGACACATGTCATCATATCCCAATTGCGCAGATCGATGCTTATGCTGTTGATCACTGTATTGTCTGGTCCAGACTCGATTATTTACAGACCTCAGCCATATAGCTTGAATATTGTTGAGTGCGGCATAAAACTAACCTCACTCACTCACTCACTCATACAGTGATGTAATGATAGGGTTGGGATTTGATACATGCTGTGATACTATGGCTGTTTGTATCCTGATTCAGAGCTCTTACTTTACAGGTGAATTACAACTCGGAATCATTTGGTTTTAAGTTTCAAAGATTGAAGGGTTGGGTATTATATGACAAAAACGCCAATTCTTATGTTATGCTAAAGAATCTGTACAAGCTGGTAGTTGAACAGTTTTGTTTGTCATTTTCATTTTTCATTAATGGAATCGGGTGGTCTGGCTCACTGACTGGGTTGACACATGTCATTGAATCCCAATTGCGTAGATCAATGTTCATGCTGTTGATCCCTGGATTGTCTGGTCAAGACACGATTATTTACAGACCGCCACCATATAGCTGGAATATTGCTGAGGACGGCATAAAACTAAACTCACTCACTCACTCATTTTAATTTCATACTTTTTACACCAATATAACTTCTAATGTTTTGTATCGTATATATTACAATTGAGGTTTGTTAGTCATTGTTCTGTGTCTATGCCTCGAATTTGGTTACAAAACTGTATAAGTTCTAACCATATCACTTCACAACTACCAGATTTGATCTCCTATTGATGAGTTATCTCCCCTTGCAGCATCACTGTCGACGTTGTGGGAAGGTCTACTGCAATACCTGCTGTGATAAGAAGTTGCCACTCCCTCGCATGTGCTTTGTTGACCCAGTGCGGCACTGCAATAACTGCTACGAAAATACTTTTAAGGAGAATGAATTCTATGATAAACATCTGAAAACCCTGCTGACAGGTAAATACATGTTTTTGAGTTATAGTAAAACCAATATGTTCCCATTAAACTGCAAGTGGGATAACATGGTTTAAAATTTTCAAGTTTTTGACTATTATACTGTACCCCGTTTTGCTTGCACATCTGGAAAGTTAAGAGTGATATTATGTCTGTGAGTTATCTCCCCCTTTTAGGAGGTCAGTTCCTGATGCTGGACCAGGATGAAAACTCTGACAACTCAGAATCCTTCCTTTGTAAACTCTCCAACAATCACAGGTGAGTCATTTTGTGAATCAAGATATAATTGATTAGTGTTGTTATAGTTAGATATTAGTACATCCTTTGGGATTCCATGGTAAAATTGGTCACCAGCAACATTTTCTTAATGTAAGTTCAAGTGATCAGGCTGTGCGACGTGGTTGAATGGGTGTAATTGTTGTCTGACAACACAGGATGTTGTTCGTAAGATCAAACACTGGTTTGTCTGGTCCAAAGTAATTTATATACCAGCCACAGTTACATTTCTTTAAGTGGCATTTTAGAAGTTTGCAAGAACAGTATTTCAAACTTTATGGATAACAACTTCTTATGCAGTCAGACGATGTTGCACTGACAAAATAAAAGAAGTTGTTATCCATAAAGTTCGTCAATATATTGCCGGAATACTGCAGAGAACATAGCTAAACATTATTGTTGTGTACTGCCACAGTGAAGTTCTTAATAGCATGCCAAAATAGGTTAAAGAGCATCAATTAACAGAACAGTAGGTATATTTATATAGTATTTCAGTCAGAACTGAATAAGTTGTTTCAGGGTGCTACATGATGCAGAAATACGAATCTAGTACCATACCTGGATCCAGAGGGGTGTGGGGTGTGTGGGTGGATATGTGTGCAGGGGTACGCATCGTCCCTTTTGTCCTGAAAGTTGATTAAATGACCATTGAAACTCTCTTGAAAACGAGTGAAAATGAACTGTTTACCCCCCTTTCTCATAAAGCTGTATCCGACTATCTGCCCTTGAGTACTCACACATTTATAGAATAGACTCATATGTAAAATTATGTGACAAGAAAAATAAAGATTCTGTGAATAAAAAATGATCAGATTGATACAGTTCAGTGCACTTCACAATTTTTATGGTAAACATGACCCTCATCTTATCTGTAAGATGCCCTTGAAATTCATTGTTTGTGACCTCCAGTTTTGTATGTCAAGTAAAACCGTGTTGTTTGAAGTATTGTTTTGCTTGATTTCCACTATTTGGGCCCAATGTGTATATTGTTATCAATAAGGGAGTCTTGATTAGACTGGTGTGTATAGAGCAGTGCAACTGTGATTGTAGTGTGTGGATACACGACTGTGAAGACTCCTGTGTGTATAGAGCAGTACAGCTGTAAGAACATTGTAGTGTGTGGGACCTGATGTTGCCATTCAGGGCTCGATCTATCTGTATGTGACTTGCAGACTCTGACGTTAACTAAAGATGGTGAGAGGGACAGGAAGAAAAGAATCCATTTTGGAACTTTAAATGCCCAATTTGAAATTGACGGAGATTCAGTACAGGTTGTCACTACAGACATTGATACTCAAGGTGAGTCTAACATGTTGCAGATAGGTGATCACACAGCTATTGTTATTATCAGCTGTGATAAGATAATCTGAGTTATAGAGAATGAAGCACATCATAACAATTTACATGTCCTGTCGATGGGTGGTCATGCCAGATATACTACATCTTCTATGGTTTTCGATCATACTTCTTTTACATATCTCAACATAAACTATATGAAACTATATGAAAGAAAGACACTTTAGATGTTTATCAATAGATGAGACATAGTCAACACACATGAAAAAAGCACCAAATATCTTTGAGATGACCCCTTGTGCCTGTAGGCAGCATGTGCATTCCATGCTCCGTCGTCATACCTGGCTGAGCCAAGATAATTGCCATCTATGACCTGATCTATTGTGTTCAGGGCTATTCAGGATTTAAGAGATATTAACCTACTTGCACCAGGTGCAACCTAAGATAAAAACCTAGTTGCACCAGCCAGATTCCAGTTGCACTGCTTTTATTGCAATATGTAATGAAGAACTATGCTATTGAATTATTTAGATGTTTTATTCAGAAGTTTACCGACTCAAAAATTGACTTGCACCTGGTGCAAGTTAGACTAATAACTAGGTTGCACTTTGTAATATTGGGTTGCATCAGTGCAAGGAACAAACCACTAAATCGAGCCCTGGTCATGATTCTCAATACATAGGTAGATATCAATGTTGCAATTCTATGCCGATCTTGATTGCAAGGAACAGGTTATAATATGATTCTAATCTTGATTATGATACAACACACAAAAACTAGACACTGACCATGTTAAAGATACAAAAATGATTGGGCCCAGCCGATATATATAGTGAAGATATATAAATCCAGTGAAATAAAGTGGAGTGAGTGAGTGAGTGAGTGAGCCTAATGGTTAAAGCATCCGGTTCGATTTCCAGCATTGGTACAATGTATGAAGCCCATTTCTAAAGTCCCTTGTGATATAACTGGAATATTGCTAAAAGTGGCATAAAACCATACTCACTCACTTGCTGATATATCATTAATGCCTGAATGTGAATTAACTGTTAATCCAGTGACATGGCATGTAGTAGAGATAATGTTATGAACCAGTGTTTAAAATGCATTGGGTCCATAGTTTCAAATGTGTATGCAGCCTGATGCAGCCTGATGCAACCTGGCACTCCTTCTGAACTATGTTAACTGTTATTATTGAACAACAAATATAAACTGTAAGTTTGGTTCATTATTTTGGTTCTATGAATTTACATAATGTATCATACTACCAGAACATTTGACCAGACACATGGTGAAATCAAACCGACTAGTTTATGCAGGAACAGGGTTTAAATTATTTACCTGACACGGGTCCTCATGTAACCTGCAAACTTGATTCATTTCTGTTAAATCGTCATGAATTTTGGATTAGATGTAAACATTTATTACGGCAGATACACACAAAAATGTGAAGTTTGAATAAAGTTAGATTCAACTCTCTCTTGATTTCCTGCCTTCAGATGAGGAAGGTTTGTTGCTGGATGTTGTGCGAGCATGGTTTGTTGGTGGTAACACACGTAACTGTCCTTCTGCCATGTTTCTTGCATGTCAGTGTATCAAGAAAGTCTGTATATTATTCCTTATCCTGACTCATACTTATTGCTTTATCCCCTTTCCCTCCAAATGTTGAGTGGAAACCTCTGTCCTTATGTTCCCAAGAACAGTCAAAAGTTTACTCACCCCAACAGGGCCCCTTTGCCTCCTTTGTCGCCATTATGTCCCATGTGACCGGCGGCCATATTGTCACTCTTTTCGAAATCTGTCCCCATTGAGGCTTGCAGGGAGGCCAGATAGTGGTGAGAGGGGATGGTTGGGAGGGCCCTCAGCTTTTGAGTCAGGATAAAAATAAAATTACAATTTGTTCCTCATAATATAGCTGAAGGGTCGTTGTCGGCACAGGTACTATAGATACGTACCCCAGGTACGTTTCTGTATACAGATATGTACCCTAAACAAAGTCAAAATACAGAAACGTACCCGGTACCCTAAAAGGCGGACGAGTCCATATTCCTCAATCTAAAACCGAAACCGCATGTAGTTATTCCCGTTCAACTGATTGCGAGTGGTATTCATATGCATCGCAAAATATACGTTACTGTGTACTCTCATTACTTACATAACACAGTCAAATGTATCTAATACAACAGTATGACAGTTCCAGTTAAGAATACGACACAATGGGAATGGAATCATCCTAGGGTACGTTTCTATATTCTCATTATGGCCAAGGTACGTTTCTGTATACAGAAACGTACCTGAGGTACATATCTGTAGTACCCGTGCCGACAACGACCCCTTAAGCCATAATATATCCAGCATTCGTGTAATGATTTCAAATTACATCTTTAGTTACTTCTTACCCTATATGTATGTTTAGTTCATGTCATATATCTAAATGTACATCCGTTGTTTACTTTGTTTGTTTTAGTACACTGTGTGTTGCCCATTGACCTCCTTTGAAATAATCATTTTGTCTGATGTGTTGTTCTCTATCTACTTAGGATGCCCAGTTGCCTAAACAGACGTAATTCACTGTAGAGAGTTATTCCCCTTTGCATGATTGACAGAATTACTATATTTTGAATCAAAGATTTGCCTGGAATCAGTTTCTTCAAATATTAGCACCACGTTCATAGCATCAGACATCTGCTTCCCTTCATACTTGTCTTCAACAAGCTGAAGCACAAAATGAAGTACTGTTCAAAACATCATTGAAACAAATTCACTCGCAGACTCTCTTGTATCATTTGCAAAATATTTATGCTCAGAGCCAGAACAATGAACAAGTTAGGAGATGAAAGCATATCAATATATACAGGATAAGCAATCATGATTAGACTTTAACTTTTTCTTAAAATTAAACTTCTGGCTCAGGAAATTTGTAATGATATGCCTCACCTTGTAACTTTTGAGAAGTCTTGTCATTGTCAGTTACTTTAGGCATAAAAAAAATAAAGATAACTTGAAGCCCCATAGTTCATTCTTGTCAATACAATTAATGAAACTATCTCAGTTCCTCTACAGCTTAGGCTAAATTTTCAATGCGGGCACTGTCATTGCATCATGAACACTTTTTAACTACCTCTGTAGGTTGGCCAGCTTTGACCTTGACCTTCACATTCCAGGCAACAAGATGGGCACAGGGATCGCTTTGAGGTACAAGGACAACTATGAGGACAGTCAGACAGTCAAGATGGAGGTGATTGATGGCAGCAACAAGAAACAGGGCATGACGTGGGTGGCAGCCATGCAGAAGGTATATAACGCTGAGTGTGTCATCAGTGCAGGCTTTCATCATTGCAGGGAGATTCAGTCAAGTATTGTTGCATGATATTGTGTGTCTGGTTTAGGGCTGCAATTAATCATATCACAATCATTGGACTCGCGTGGTGTGATTGTTTCTGTAGGAATTTGTAACTGATCTTGTAAATTTGATTAGCCAGCCTAGTTGTTTCCAGAAATACGTCATACCTTTGTGTGAAATTCTTTTAGACTTTGATAAAGATTTCATGAGATATATTTCCTGTATCACTTACTTGTTTGTACCTTTTCAGGCCTTCAAGATGATATACGAATCTCGAACCTCCTCCTCGTCACCTTGATGTCAGCCTTGAACAAGGGGAGATAATGTCAACTTTCACTGAGCACATAGAATCCTGGTTTGGATTTGTGCAAGAATTCTCATGTCCTGAAAACACTCAAGAGTTGATATTTTGTTTTTAACTCCATTGATCTGTCAGAATACAGCTGACTGAAGAGCATATGAATTCCTTAAAACAGTACAGTGTATTATTTGTGCAAACCTGATTTGTTCAGCTGTTGGAAGTAGTTTATTTATCTCAGTTTTGTATGTATATTCTTTGCTTTGATTTTAAAGTGTCACCTGTATCAAATCCATAATTCAAACAGATTATGACATATGGAGAGCTAATATAATTCACGAATGCTTCAGTGTTTGGGACTTAATGTGATAATGATAAATGATGAGAGGTGACCAGGTTGATGCCTATCACTGTTGATCAGTGTTAATGTTGTCAGTCACTGAAATGTCTAGTCCAGCGTCGATCTTTTGCAGACTGTGTCATACAGCTGAAATATTGAAATAAACAACAAACAAACACAGGGTTATACTTCAGCATTGTGTAGGCTAATATCACTACAGAATGGCTTTGTTTACACAGTGGTCTTATGCCATCCTTAATTAGTTTCATGATGAGTTATAGGTCTTTATGGTCTAATTTCGGCTCTGTGGTCTTACAATACCAGAGGCAGTGGGGTAGCCTAGTGGTTAAAGCATTCGTTGTCATGCTGAAGACCCATTTCTGGTGTCCCCTGCCGTAATATTGGTGGAATATTGCTAAAAGTGGCTTAAAACAAAACACATTGGTCTCTTAGTATTACCCTATGTTGACTATGCTGTTGTCGATGAAATTCAGATTACTAGATGGACTAGATTACTTATGAGTTGATGAGGTTTGCAGCTTCTGCAGTATAACTGTAGTGACTTGTAGTGGTTTATGTGATGTGCTTTACTTCCTTACTTGTTGCTGTAGAGATTCTGTTCACTTTGCTTTGTTCATGGCATAGGCGAGAGGATGTAAATAGATGCATGTAACTCTATGGCATTTGATAACGGTTCCAGATGACAAGTGTCAATGATACTGCTGAAATCACTGATAGAACCAGGTTATGTATTTTGGATTTGTTGTTCTGAATTTTAGATGTAAGTGTTTTCTCGAAGAGAAGTAAAACTAACAATTTGTTTTGATTATTATTAAACAGGGTCAACTTGAGCTATGTTTTTCACAACAAGAATGTTCACACAGTTATCACCTTCATATTTATGATACTTACATGGTATATTTTCATACAGTTGAATCTTCCAGTTCCACATATGTACAGTAGCACCTTCATGATGACCACTTTATCTAACATTTCTGTAATACCCCAAAGTTGTCTGAAAATGTGTCCCATTTCTGGTGTCCCCCTGAATACCTGGAGTTCGATTCCTCACATGGGTACAATGTGTGAAGCCCATTTCTGGTGTCCCCGTACTGTGATATTGCTGGAGTATTGCTAAAAATCAACAAGCGGCATTAAAATAATTATCCAACTCACTCACACACAATTTTAAAGTTATTTCTACCCTCACTGAAAATGTGTAGGGATTGGATAAGGGATGCAAATGAGACCTATGTTTGCTGTAACACCTCAGTCTCTTAGAAACTTATATGGTGGTGCTCATACACGTTTTATTTTTGTCAGCTATTGAATTTTGGTAGTAGTAACTTGGCAAATATAAACACCTTTTGCACTGCTGAAATATTCTGTGAAAAGATCTGTAATATGCTGATAAAAATGAGATTGTCGTTTTCAAACAGGGTTTCTAATATGGTGATCGCGTGGTTCTGTTTCTGACCTGGGATACAGTTAATTGAACAGATTTCGTGTCTGTCATATTGCCTGCAGTGTGTTACCAAGCATTGTGTCCATCTACTTAAACAAGGTGCTATACTGGTAGATGAGAGACTTGATGTTAAAGCAGCATGTTTATTTCGACTCATAATCAGTATGTGTATTGTAAAGAGTTTCATGCCTTCAGTATGCCAGTATGGTGTGATAGTGGTTGTGAATCAACCTTGTTATGGCCTATCATTTGCCCTGTTGTCTTATAGTGCCACTATGTGGCCTAGTGCCACTATGTGGGGTTCAAACATTGCCCATTTCTGTGTCCCCACAATGTGTTGCTATGATTCCAAACCACTGTCATACTGTCTATAACTATACTATAATACTACTACATGGCCAAACAATGCTAGTAGGGTCCTATATGACCACACTATGTGTATCAATGGCACTGTGGTCTTCTATATAACCACTATATTGCCTATTATGTGACGTTATATCACTACTCTGTGTCTCAACGGCGCTGTGGTCTTTTAAGGCAGCCATATATGGTCAAATATCGGCACCGTCATCTTCTATCACCACATACGGTTATATCATGTCTGTATAACCTAATGTACCCTGTAATCACCGGGTATTATTCTTACTATCAGCTATGTATGGTCTTACGTCAGCAATGAGTGCTTAGAATGCTGCTACATGGCCTAATGTTGGTGCTGTGGCCTTAGCTGTTTCTGGCCTAATTTTGACACGTAAGTAATATCTCACCACTGTATGGCCTAAGATTGCCACAGTGGTTACATCTCACTACTATATGGCCTAAGATTGCCACAGTGGTTACATCTCACCACTATGTGGCCTAAGATTGCCACAGTGGTTACATCTCACCACTATGTGGCCTAAGATTGCCACAGTGGTTACATCTCACCACCATATGGCCAAATGTTGCCAGAACCCTCTCATAGTGGATAAACAAATCACCCTAATATGGTCTTTGGTTTGTAAAAACTTGTAGGTGTTCCTTGTTAATATCTTAAGTCTGTATATTGCTTTGAGACTTCAATGACGAGATAGAATTGACATGCTGTTCAAGGCTGTAGTTTCATTATCAAGGACTGGTCATTTATACTTTATAAGTTGTACTTATGTAATGATGTTTAAGTAAACTCTCAACAGTGCTTGGATGGTTGTGGTATGTGTATTCAGTCCCATGCGTGTTATATTGAAAAACTGTAATGGTATACCCTGCTGGTGCATGACATTCTAAATCACTGTGAAACTTACTGGAGCTTCTGAAAGTCGGTGCTTAGCTGTATTCACATACAATTACAAAATGCTCATGTTGAACAATTGACACTGAAATCTCATAACAAGCTTGTTTTGAGTCTGTGTTATCTTCTGAACAAGTAGTGGTGGGGTAGCCTAGTGGTTAAAGCGTTTGTTCGTCATGCCGAAGACCCGGGTTCAATTCCCCACATGTGTCCTAAGTATGTAGCACATTTTCAGTGCCCCCTGCCGTGATGTTGCTGGAATATTGCTAAAAGCGGCGTAAAACCATACTCACTCACTCACTCATTACTGAACAAGTAAAACAAAAGTGAAATTGGTCTCCACTTCATTCAAATTATGATTTGTCATTGAAAACCTTTTTGCATGTAGAATAGGTAAAGGTATCTTACCACAAGTTAAAATATTAGAAGAATCGAAATGGCATGAAACCTGAATTTAATATTGTGCCAAACTGTGAACAGTGATGTCCTTTCTTACAGTGCTGTCACAACAGATGACAGACAGTAGTGTTCAGTGCTTGTGCTACAGTAGATTAGTTGTAAGTGTGTATCAATTTGCTTCTATTTATTAATTGCTTCTTTCTTCTCACATTCCTCCTAAAGAATAATTGGTTGTGTTTCTTTTGTGATATATCCTTTCATCATGTATTCTCTGCTTGCTTAACAGAAACTTATAAAAACTGATAAAAATTGTTATTATGAACATTATTCCAAGCAAGAGGTCCTTCAAAGTTTGATAAATTGTAGATATTTTGTGACACATGTCAAAGTAGGAAGATGATATTGGAATGTATCCTGGGTCTGTGTACTGGGGACACTCTCTGTCCCCTTTGTCTAGAACAGGGCCAACTGGATGGTGCCCATGAGGATACCATAGCAAGGCCCACTTGCACAAAGCAAGTCTGTGTTAAGGTGTGGGAGTTAAGATAGCTTTAGTGCTACAGTCGATTCACATTTTGTATGGTTAATTCCGATGACAATAGTACTACAGTCAATACAAGGCCATGTTAAAGTATTTCAGTTGTTTTCCTGTAGTGCTACGATCAGTGCTGGTCTATGCTGAAGTAGGGGAGTCACCAAAGCTGTAGTGCTACGATCAGCGCTGGTCTATGTTGAAGTAGGGGAGTCACCAGAGCTGTAGTGCTACGATCAGCGCTGGTCTATGTTGAAGTAGGGGAGTCACCAGAGCTGTAGTGCTCAGATCAGCTGGTCTATGTTGAAGTAGGGGGAGTCACCAGAGCTGGATCAGCTGTTTGCTCTTCAAGACCTATGTTGAAAGACCCAAAGCTGTGATTCCTGGTCATGTTGGTACAATGTGTGAAGCCCATTTCTGCTATCCCCCTTCAATGTTCAGATTCATTAAATCTGGAATACAGTGGGTTAGCCTAGTGTTAAAACTCTTCAAGAAACTCCCGACTCATTCCTACATTACAATCCTTCAAGCCCACACAGCTATCCCCTCAGCGATGAAAATTGCCTAAAAGCGATGTAAAACTAAACTCACTCACTCATGCTATAGAGTACAGACTCAGCATTGAAAACAGGTGTGTCAGTGCTATAGAGTACCATCCCAGGTATCGCTTGATGGGTTTGAATAAGGCTAAAGAAGCTCTAGGTTTGATATTAAGATGCTGGTTCTCCAATGGACTAACTTTCCTTCTTGTGTTGTAACTGTTTGGTTGCTTGGATGGTGCAGTATATACACAAGTAGCTGAAAAATAACTGGTGTATTTGCAATCTGAGGCAGATCCAGGATTTTTAGAAATGGAGGGTGCACACTTCCTAATTCACGTAGTAAGGAAATCGCTGGATAGGTCCATATTCACCTGCTCTACCCTTTGTGTGCAGTTTTTGTGTGTACTGTTTATTATGTCAAAAACCTATCTGTCATATTCATGTTGGTTTTTTATTTAGATATGTAAATATTTTCATTGTAAATATGTAGGATTTCTACTGTTTTTACCTGTTCATGTTCATTTCAGATTTGTATGAATCCTTCATTGGTAGCCAGATCACTTTAAATTCAGACAGGTTGGTGAACAGCGAAATTTGTATGGGAGTTCTTGTATGTCTAGAATGCAATATAGATTTGTTTATCTACTTTAGATTGAGAAACATTTGACATTTGTCTGGTCACACTCAATGACTTGTTTTATTTCAACTTCATGGTACCATTTACAGACCGCCGCCATATAGCTGGAATATTGCTGAGTGCGGCGTAAAACTAAACTCACTCACTCACTCATGGTACCGTGCTAACCATGTCAATTATTAAATTGGCTGTAGTTGAATTATTTCCTAATTGCTATGACAGTGTATCTGGCATATTGCTGGGTGGTGTGTTAAACAACACACTCACAAGTTAGATATTTCACACACTGGTGTTTCCAAATTCTCTTTTCCTGTGACCAGTTACTGAGCTTGGTTATGGCTTATTTTAGCAATGTACAGGTTTGCTCCTTGTGATGTTGGTGATTTCATGTCCAGATTTGCTCATGTGAAGGGTGTGCCTTTTTGCTTTATTCTCTGTAGTATTATTTTTTTTAAATTATCCAGAAGAGATAGTTTTTCTCTTTTATTCCAGTCTTGTGAAATTGTTTTTGCTTTTTCTCAATCCTTGCATAATATCATTTTGCAGTATTCAGTAATTTGATGAACAGCACTTTGAAATAGCACTTATTTGGTATCTTACTGTCTTGCTTTTATATTTGGTACTGGTATGCTGATCTCATTATATTGTACCATCTAAACAGGTGCCCCTCATTAAACACAAGAGACCCATGAAGATCCAGGTTAGAATTGGTCTTCAGTAACCCATGCTTGTAAGAGGCGACTAACGGGATCGGATGGTCAGACTCGCTGACTTGGTTGACAATATTGATGTTCATGCTGTCGATCACTGGATTGTCTTGTCCAGACTTGACTATTTACAGACCGCTGCCATATAGCTGGAATATTGCTGAGTGCAGCGTTTACCAGCACACTAACCAACAATTAAACACAAGGAAGGGTCAGAGGGTCAGAGGTCCAAATTATTCTTCCTGTACAGGGCCCCGTTTCTGAAAACTATCGTAGCGTTATGACTGACTGTCGTAGGTCTATGTTACAGTATAGGAGTTATGACAGTTGTAACGCTACAATAGCTTTGTGGAACAGGTCCGTGTCCAATACTTGTCAGGATCTGTTGATTGTGAGTTTGAATCCCTGGTCACTTTATAATCCTGGCACTGGGCTGACCAGGTAGTGTTTTCTGAATCAATAATAGTGGTATCCAGTAGGACCATAATAAATTAGTTATTACGTTTTCATCTCAGCCCAACCTGTTCATTATTACTATTATTTGATTTATTTTTCCTGAATACCTACAGCTGAAAATGTTGCTGTGTTCACATGTGTGTTGCTTCTGTCAAACTGCAGCTGTAGACATTGTATGGGCTCTCACTGTCTTTACTTGTCATATACTAGTACTCTATTGTCCTGTCTATAACGCATCCTGGTGTCCAACACACTATCTTTACTTGTTGAAATATGCCACATACTGTATTATCCTGTCTGTAACATGCACTGGAGTAGAACACGCTGTCCTTACTTAATGAAATATGCCATACACTTTACTGTCACGTCTATGACAAGTACCGGAGTCAGTGTTCACGAATGGTGTTTCAAAATAACAGGACATTGGGTCCTGTAAGTTTCAGATGTCTGTCTGACCCATTGATCTAACATTTCTTATAACTGGCATGACCTGATAGAATAATATTCCAGCAACATTAACCACACACATTTCAGATCTAACATTTCTTATAATTGGCAACTTTAACTCACTAGGCTAAATTATAATTGGAACCGAACATAAGATTTATAAACTGCAACCATGTGTGACATGTCACATATAACAACTTCAGTCAAAGTCTTTGTGAAATATGCAGTCAGACACTGGGTCCGGGGGGTTGTACACTTCTATCGGACTGTTGGCAAATCTGCCTGATTTGTCAGACGCTATTCGTGAACACTGCTGGAGTACAACACACTGTCTTGACTTGATGAAATATGCCATCAATACCACATGGGTACAATGTATGAAGCCCATTTCTGGCGTTCCCCACTGTGATATTGCTGGAATATTGCTAAAAGCGGTGTAAAACCATACTCACTCACTCACCATATTTTCTTGCCTATGATATGCACTGGAGTATAACACTCCAACTTCTACACATCCGTATTTTGTAACAAACTGTGTGCACTCTACACAGGAAATTTCTATTTTATCTCCGTTCATGGACCCTTTCAGCATGTCAGTATTGTATCACATGTGGAATTTGTTTAACAGTTTCAAATTCCAAAACTATTTAAAAAAATCAAAATGTGTTCAAGTTGAAAGGATGATAACGGCAAGTATGAGTTGACTTATTTGTGACGTAGATGCTTGTTTTTAGAATTTATCTTCAGTTACCCATGCTTGTCGTAAGGGGTGACTAATGGGATTGGGTGGTCAGGCTTGCTGACTTGGCTGACGTGTCATCATGTCCCAGTTGTGTAGATTGCTGCTCATGCCGTTGATCACTGGATTGTCTGGTCCAGACTCTATTATTTACTGACTGCCACCATATAGCTGGAATATTGCTGTGTGTGGCGTAAAACTAAACTCACTCTCAAAGCACCTGCCAATACCTATCTATCCTCTCTGGATTCTTTGTCTTGCAAGTATTCTGCTGTAGAAGAGTAAATTTTGATAAATAACCATGTTTACCAGTTGCAACTCATATGAGCACACTCTGTACTTAATGTATTTCACTATGATGATAAAGAATGTTTGAGTTCACTTATCAGCACCAATTTTCACGACAGTAAAAAAGTTATATTATATGCTAGCCCAAAAGTCATTATAATCTTTACCAGAGGACTATTTGTGACTAATTTGGTTTTAAGCTCCCATTATATGTATTGACAAATATTATGTGCCTTTAAATGATTGTGTTATTTGCTTGTGTAATATATGCATATATCATGCTGACATGTGTATTCCGTTATACTCACTCACTCACTCAAAAATAGTCCATATATATTGTACATTTGTTGTTTATCTCATTGACATCATTCCTTCATGTTGAACAAAATGTACACATTTCATTGCTATGGTGATGCAATATTTAGACAAGGTGAAAGTCTGGGGGTCATGGTTTAGTTCTGTGGTTTTGTTTTGGAAGTATCAAATTTTTCCAAGGTGGCTGAAGCGGGTTGTATTAAGAGTGTCTTTCAGTGTTTTATGTTGTCCTGTGCTAGGTTTATGTTCTGGTCCCAAGGTCACTGCTCATAGCAAAGACACCATTACAAAGACAAATTAAATTTATCATCAATATTAGTGCTGTAGATTTTCAATTTGTTGACATCAGTGTGTTGTGTCATTTTTTCTTTTTCAAACTAATATAATCATTTTCCCCATAAAGGATTTCAGAGGTGATGAAAAATTTGAAATTCGGTTCAAAATACTTGAAGGTCTGATGCAGATGAAAGAATTGCCTTTGTTGTGATGATTGATACATATGCAACTGTTTCACATTCAACACTAGTCCAGGGCCTCAATCCACAAAGAATCGTAACAGTATGGTTATTGTAACTCCTATATTTTAACATAGACTTACGATAATCATAGCTCTACGAATGCTTTCTGGATCAGGGCACTATACAATGTCTTCATGAACTTTGGTCAGTCAGGTTATCATGTAGCCATTGGACATATTTTTTGCATAGATTTCTGAATATCATCATAGGTATGCTCACCAGGTACTCTTTTTTAAACAGTAATGTTAGTATGTAGGTAAACTTACAGTTTGATGCATGCTTTATGAGTCATTGTATATTTATTATTTGAATGATGAGTATGCATTACAAAATATACCATTCACAAAAAGTAGGGGATATTCCATTTTGCAAGCATACCACTAGCCAATGCCAATGCATATGAGAAAAAGTAATATATATATATCCATACAGGTGAAACATTTCCAAAGAAAAGGAATAAATTGTCACATTTTCCCTTAATTTCTCTTCATCATCTGTTTCCTCCTTGGCTTCATCATTTGCATTTTATCAATCTTGTAAATCCAATATCCCCTACTTTTTGAAAAGAGTATATCTGAGTATTTTGAAATGTTCAATTTGAATGACAATCTTATATTTATTTAAAGAGATTGTGTTGTTATGGAAGGTGAACAAGATAACTAGTCTGGCCCTGTCTTCACCAGTTCCTTGTCTGGGATGTACTGTTGAACTGTTTGAGAGCTTATCTGTATTGAAGGTAACTGTATATACCCTGTCTTCATCAGTTCTTTGTCTGAGATGTGCTGTTGAATTGTTTGTCTGAGAGCTTATCTGTATAGAAGGTACCTGTATAGTCTATGTCTTGTTCTGCTTTTACTGGGAACAAGGTATAATTAACCAATAAATGTTGGAAAGAATTGAGTTAAAAAAGCTGGAAAGGAAGTGCCTTCACAACAGTATGATATGGACATGTGGCACTTCCACCAAAACTCGGAATTCTGACTGTTTTATCTTTAATTGTTATATTTTATGTCAAATATGCATTTTCTGAAAGGTTATATTATGTCTTCCTTAGGAGAAAGGGGCAAATCTTTTATTTATTTTTTTTGTTGTTCTTCAATCATGTCCAACAAGACGACTGTAGAATTACAGTGAATCATTGACCTGACTTTATAAACTACATGGGAGTCGTTAGGTTTTGTATTATCATAAAGCTGACCTTAAATGTAGCCTAGTGATGTGTACCTGGCCGCTTGCAATTAGCAGTATACCTGTATTTTATGCAAAACTGCATGTTTCTATGTTTGTGGAGACATTATAAGCAGGAACACCAAAGATTATGTGTTCATTAACTCTCTCACAGGGGCATTTCATTGCAAGTAATAGGAATGTTTATGGTCGTTGTGGTACATTGCAATAAGTAGATTAGCGTGGCAGTGTAACACACTGGGCTATAACATGGTCCGTGACAGAACAAATTGCGTGGATTTGTGAGATGGGAGGTAACTCCGCACTGTTTGGGTGAAATGGTACAAATGGGTCAGACACATGCCCTACCTATCATAGGGGCTTGTCTCGTTTAGAAACAGCGTTAGAAAGACATATAGGTGTATAGACCCAACCCTATTACTATAAAATCCTTTTATATAGTAATAGGGTTGGGTTTATACACCTATCCACTACTATCCACTACTGCTTGGGTGGAAGACCCGATTCTGGGTAGAATGCTTTCCTATGAACTATTGTTAAATATAAGACGAGATACTTTATTGTCAAAGGAAGTGGTTGAATGGTTGAATGGTAAGGCGAATGAACAAATATTTCAGAATGCTACAGTTTGATGTTTTCATGGAGTCTACTTTTATAGAAATCCAATAAATCATTGTTTGTTTCGTAGTGTTAATGTGTTGAACTTGAACAACAGATACTACCAAAACGTGAAATAGCCGCGGGGCTTGCAGCCAGTACGCCATTAAAATGTAGTATTCTGTTATATTTGAAAGGACTGTGCAATGACTGTATCATTCAAATGTACATAACATTCACACATGTATATCGAATGTAAATTTATTTTAACCTACGATGTATGTACTCAAAACATGTATACCATCAACTGTACTGTAATTTTGAATAAACTATATTTTATGAAGGAAAACAGTTTTGGTTTTATGTAGATAATGTCAATGATGAGTTCTCGGATAATGATGAAGTTACAGTAAAATCGTTGATGGAAATCGTTGATGGTCTTTCTGTTAACTTCTTTAAGTGGCATATTTAGAAGTTGGTGATGGCCATTTCTAATAACTTCTTTGACAAGGATAGCGAAACGTCGTATCACTTGAATATAGAAGTTGTTCATCCTTAAAGTTTCTCGTTATGTGGTCTTTCTATTTATTGACATGGTGCAGAATCGCTTTGATGTATAATATCAAACACCATCAGATAAAAAATAATCGAGTATTATTATTAACGTCCTGTCCAACTCACGTCGGAGGCAGTAGGATCTCACTGAACTTTGTTGACGGAAATTGTCGAGGTTATCCGACGAGGTCGAAAGGTCTTTGTGCTTGTTAAATGCCAGTAGGTTCTGTCCAATTACGACTGCCCAGATTACAGGTTATGAAATAGAACACAAAATACCGCAGGTCGAGCGGCCAACTCAGTGTTGTCGGGGGAGGAATTCGGAGGGACTTTTTAATCTGTTTCAAAGCCCAGCTTCCCATGCTTCCCATCAAAGAGTTTGATCTCTGAATGTTATACACGGAGTAAAGGTCCGTACATATGTGTTAGGCCATTGTGCACTGTCTGTCCTAAATACATGACTACTTTTAATGAGAGTTCACACACTCTATTATTTACAGTGTCAACCTTTTAGGTCGATGGTTAAAATAAACGTTTATTTTTGTGTAAAACGAAAACGTGTGGACAAACAACAACCCCCACCCGTGACTGTTTAGCTACAGAAGTAACAGATTATTCAGTTTCGATGTCTGGGAACGTGGAGTATAATGTTTGAATTTTAGTTTTAAGACTATATTCACTCGTCCACATAAACGCACTTGCACTCACTCACGATTAATTATAAATTTCAGCAACTAATGACTTCATACCGGCAACTCTCAGGTTAGATGCCTCTTGAAAGTTTGGATATAATTACCCTTGCTCCAAACAATTTTAATTTCACTCAGTGTGGCGTACATAATGTTTGCGACCATTCGACACCCTGGGCAGCTTATACTCAGCACAAACCATCGGTCTGAAACAATCCCTAGTTTATTCATCAACATTTTAGGTGTTGATCCACTTAGGCTGAGTGTATTTCCATCCTCCCAAGGGAGCATTCGGCGACACCTAGGACGGGTTTTCATTGTACCCAGCTCGCTATGGGAGTCTGCTGTTGTTTGATGGTTCATATACATTAACAGAGAACGCTTTGATCGTCACGACCGTATGTAAAGTCCACTAAACACACCTAGCTCCAAGCAAGTGAATGTGAGGGTAAACCAATGACGGTTGGCTCGACTGTTGACTCTGTAGGTTCTGGCCGCTTGCATCACTGAACTTACAAAACGTATCATGATATTATTGGAATGGCGGGCTGTGAACCATACATTTGCAAGTAATATTGTAGAGATTTGATAGCTTCATGTACATACGTAAAGTGGCGGCTTGTTGGTTCGCTCTGGATTGCTATCTAGTTTCCGATAGTTGAAGTCTGTTTGTCTGTTCCGCCCAGTCCTTTCGGTAATGCAAAAGCCCTAAATGAAGCAAGTCTAGAATTTCCCATCTCACTTGTGCTCCTTTTCACTGGAAATGGAGTAACTGGTTGGTATCGAAATTATATAGCTTATAAAACTCTTTTTGGTATCGAAATTATATAACTTAAAAAAACTCTTAGCGTTAGTCTGGAATAGTGGGTGTGCCTGTCCACTACTGCATGAGAAGCAGCAGCAGCAGCAGCAGTAGTAGTAGTAGTAGTAGTAGTAGTGAGTGAGTTTGGTTTTACGCCGCTTTTCGCAATGTTCCAGCAATATCACGGTGGGGGACACCAGAAATGGGCTTCACACATTGTACCTATGTGGGGAATCGAACCCGGGCCTTCGGCGTGTCGAGCGAACGCTTTTACTACTAGGCTACCCCACCGCCCCAGTAGTAGTAGTAGTAGTAGTAGTAGTAGTAGCAGTAGAATAATTCATATGCTATGAATTAATCGCGTCTGGACCCTACAATCCACATCATAGGCACCGATATACGCGACTGGAATATGATGACTCAACAAAGTACGCACAAGTCAGCATAACGCCATTTGAGTTGCCTGCATACAACTACGGATGAATTGTTTAGTAAACGCCACTGTCCCTATAACCAACATTTCAGCATGCGAACCTATAAGTCTTCACATTTCACTGACTGGACCCAGACATAAACTCTACTGCAGGGAATAAGTTGTAGCTGAGACATGTCTCGCTGTTGTGAGCTTATGTGATGTGCGACTCACCCGGGACACCACGTGGACATATGCACATTAGAAGTCATCGGAAACAGCAACCTTTGTTTCTTTTAAACATATTGTATTGTCCAAAAGACAATTGTATTGTCCAAAAGAGCACCGCTTATGGTCGCCTTCTCAGAATCATGAATCATTGGTTTAAAAATACCCAGGAATTGAAACACCTGGAATTCACAAAATGTTTTTATCAAAAAACTATGTGAATGATAGACTGTGAGTAAAACTCAACAGCTGAAAACATTACCTAGAGCACTGTGATGCTTCTGTCAGAAACTGTCAGGTGCATGGTCTTATTATGGATATTACGGTGTAAAATAGATGTGATTGTGAAAGGCGATTATATGGACATGAAGTATATAGGTCATGTTCCTGGACTTGGTTGTCATCGTTCCCCACCGGTGTTGTTCGTTGCACAAGAAATCAATCACCGGAATGTATCGATCAGTCTCAATTATTTACTGGTGGCCACAATGTTGCTGAAAATTGTTAGTATTATTGCTATAAATCAGTATTTTGATTTTCCAATGGATTACTGCTGAGCAACAACAAAAATATTCATGGACAGAGAAAGATAGATGACAGTTAACAGTTGACAGTTACCATACGGCTGACCCCGTGTTCCAACCTCCCATATCAGTACAATTTACTAGTTTGTAATCCCGGCGTGAAAGCAAAAACATTCTCCTATAAAAATGACAAACCTATGAATAATGAATCAAACCGAAACATGAGTCTCATAAACCTATTCAGACAATGACCTACTTTTCAGCCGATCCCAATGTTCTCATGTGAAAGTGAAAATAGACATCACAAACAACTATGGTTACACTGAATTCCAATTCCTTGTTTCATAAGAAAAAGGGTATTTCCAAATGAATTTAATTTTAAACTTTAATAACATCGTACTTTTATATTTTATGGCGAGGTGTAGACAGCATGACCTTAGCTAAGCGTCACAGACTGCCCCTGTTTGATGAGGTCGTAAAATGATGCACAATGCATCTGGTTCACTGGTTGCACCTGTTATGTGCTTTTTGCGCTTATGCAGTGTAGTTCTGTAACGCACAATGTGATTGATATAATATCAAGTCCGTACCAGACCGCCAAAGCGGCAGATCCTCGTTTTGAGATTTCCACGATTTCCAGGTTTCCGTTTGTCAGAGCTCGCTGCACGACGTGTTTGCAAGGATTATAACGAGCGTAATGTTGCAATGTATAAGTGCTTAGATGTATCAAATAATACTGATTAATATTTATGTATCCAGTTAAATGAATTGGTCTCAAAATTCTGGACTGGTTATTGTACGAAGTTGCGCAATAGGACGAAACCCAGTCAACAGGAAACGAGACTGTTGTGTAATCAATGTTTTGACTTGTATGTCTTTATTTTAACAAGAAATGAATACAAAAAGCATAGAAAGCCAAAGACAGTATGTCCAATGCATTATTTACAATACAATATTACAACCCCGGAATAGGTACAAGGAAACCATATCATACAGTTCCTCGAATCAATTTACATGCGCAATGTTTTTTTAGCAGGAATGCGATTTGGAAGCAATCGACGAAAATGGTTTACGCGTTGTACAATTTACAAGCATAGAATCTGACTTGTGATATTTAATAAAAGAATAATCCACTTCTTCAAGTCTAGACTGAAAATCAAGACAGTGGATGGCGATATTTTCATGGAAATTTCCGATAACTAAAACTAATCACTTCGTCATTCGATTTAGGGAAACATCAACTGACGTCAACAGAAGAACATTGTTTATAATAATTTCATTTCCATTGGTTGGCGGCGTAGTAATTGAATATTTATTGATTTTTCTTCTTGGGGTTGAAGTAATCGACCTCAAATAATGTGCTTTTATGCCTTTGCACTCAAATATTTGCCATAATTCTATAACAACGTATGTTTCACAGTGTAACCAAAGTTCATATTCTATGATTTTCGAGTCCATATACGCCTGGTTGTATTCAGTAACAGGATAGAACTACCTGATTATATGTGTTGTGTTTATAGAAGGCATTACGTGTTTGACAGGAACACAGACACTTTTTCAATAGGCGCGTCCCATGTTTGAAACGTTGCGTAGTATAATATATTTGGTGTTGTAGATGAAAACATTTAAACTGGTATGAACTCCACCAGTACACCTCTTACTGTTACAGAATGGTGAACTACCACTCATTACATTACTTACTGTTACAGAATGGTGAACTCCACCAGTACACCTCTTACTGTTTCAGAATGGTGAACTACCATCCAGTACACCTCTTACTGTTACAGAATGGTGAACTACCACTCATTACATTACTTACTGTTACAGAATGGTGAACTACCACTCATTACATTACTTACTGTTACAGAATGGTGAACTCCACCAGTACACCTCTTACTGTTACAGAATGGTGAACTACCACTCATTACATTACTACTGTTACAGAATGGTGAATTCCACCAGTACACCTCTTACTGTTACAGAATGGTGAACTACCACTCATTACATTACTTACTGTTACAGAATGGTGAACTCCACCAGTACATCTCTTACTGTCACAGAAAGGTGAACTACCACCCATTACATTACTTACTGTTACAGAATGGTGAACTACCACCCATTACATTACTTATTGTTACAGAATGGTGAACTCCACTAGTACACCTCTTACTGTTACAGAATGGTGAACTACCACCCATTACATTACTTACTGTTACAGAATGGTGAACTACCACTCATTACATTACTTATTGTTACAGAATGGTGAACTACCACCCATTACATTACTTACTGTTTTAGAATGGTGAACTACCACTCATTACATTACTTACTGTTACAGAATGGTGAACTACCATCCATTACATTACTTATTGTTACAGAATGGTGAACTACCACTCATTACATTACTTACTGTTACAGAATGGTGAACTACCATCCATTACATTACTTACTGTTACAGAATGGTGAACTACCACTCATTACATTACTTACTGTTACAGAATGGTGAACTACCATGCATTACATTTCTTATTGTTACAGAATGGTGAACTACCATCCATTACATTTCTTACTGTTGCAGAATGGTGAACTACCATCCATTACATTTCTTATTGTTACAGAATGGTGAACTACCCTTTCATCTCTTATTTTTACAGAATGGCGAACCAACAGTAAGGCTAAGTTCGAGATACAACATGCCAAAGAAACAATTTTTCATGTTGAAATATATTGTGCTGCTGATTTGCATATATCACCTGTTATGCCACTTTATGTATATCCACTATTGTACTACTTTGCATAATCACATATTATAGTGGTTTTATGTACCACCTTATCTACTTCTTTGCATATATCATGTATTATGCCTCTTTGAGTATTTCCCCTGTTGTACTTCTTGCATATATCACCCTTTGTAGTGTTTTTAGTGTATCATCTCCTGTACTGCTTTGTATATATCACCTGTTATAGCGCTTTTATTGTATCATCCCCTGTTCTGCTGTCCATACATCATTGACTTTTAGTGCATCACCAATTATGTTGCTGTGCATATATCACCTGCTGTGTGCCTTACCTAAGTGTGTTTTCTAACACATATCAAAGAACGGAATACTCCACTGCTTGAATTGTCTAGTGGTTATGTGGTTACTGATACTAGAATAGTCCAATCGTATTAGAATAGCACTATCATTTCCCAAGTATGTACTTCTATATCACAGATTCAAGCGAAAAAATACCTTCCACATACATAAGACATGCCTGCTAAAAGCAGCGAGTGAGTGAGTGAGTTTAGTTTTAAGCCGCACTCAGCAATATTCCAGCTATATGGCGGCGGTCTGTAAATAATCGAGCATGGGTTACTGAAGACCTATTCTACCCCGGATCTTCACGGGTCGCTAAAAGCAGAGCCGATTGTACAGTTCCGACTATATCATGAGTAAGTGTTTATGGATCACTATAAAATAGTGTTGATACCAGGTGTTCTCGAAAAGGTGACCGTATCCTGCCCCACCGGTAGCGCCCGACATACGCAAAGATTTCCAACAAATTCTTGCCAAGGCCAAGGAGGAACTGTTCATCATATTCATAAATATTGGTAGAAGCCTTTAGATAATGTAAACTTCATATCGGCTGGTACTCCTACGTGAGGAGACCATTATGGGGTTGTTTATATTCCTGAATACCAACACCCAGCGTCCCAGTGTGTATCTGGGCAAATGAGGGGCACCTTGCCGTGTCTCGAATGTACAACGAAATATCATCGGGATAGGTTCGGTTTTCGGTTAGTGATACAAGAGCATTTCGCAGGGAGAGTCTGCTGAAATGGGGATCTGGTGGTTTAAATGGCCACCATTACGATTATGGATAGTGCCAGACTGTTATCCTGGTTATCATAGTTCTTTCTTTCGACTGGAGACTTTATATCTGGACCAATTTATATTATTCTACAGCCAAATGATCCCGTGACTGTTAAACATTGCAGAAATATTAGTACGCATGTAGTTGAGTGATAAGAGCAAAGAAATGTGTACGTGATTTATGGACGGACAGTTGATTTCATGCTATAGACTACGTTGGTAGACATGTGGAGGCATTTCGAAATTTGATGCATCAGTGACAAAAATTATGTCCGATGCAATTCAATATTTTGATTTGTAACATACGTTCCCGAATTATTTCAGGTGAACAATTGACTAGACTTTGCAAATGTTAATGAAATTATGACGGGTGCCATCGGTGGGGCAGGATACGCTCACCTTTTCGCGAACACCTCGTATCTTCACTATTTCATTGTGATTCATTAACACATGCCCTGTCATCGTATCACATGGTGACAATCACTGGACTTGTTTACAGACAACATCGTACAGTTGTAATACTGCTGAAACAAATATATATTCATGATAAAGTCACAATTGTACAGTCGACTCGAGATTCCTTATAGATGTGGAAAGGGTTTTGTCGCTTCTATTACAGAACTAGTATCACTTGTCCATTCATGCTGAATATCTGTTCACTCTGGTAATGTTTTGTGAGGGACATCTGCTGAGACTATGGTGTCTTTTCCAATCTTTTTTATTATCAACAAATGCATCGTCGTAACGTAAAGACGTTTCTCGGTATCAAATACCGTATATGAATATATGAAGTTCTTCACTAGCCATATCCACTTTAATAGTGAACCGTCTGAAATTAAAATAGATAATGAAACAACTATACCCGTTGGAGATTGCATTATAACAAGAGGCAAATCCCCGTATGTCAGAAGTCTCGAGCGATGACGCAATCTCGTGAGAAGTGCCTGGCCCTGAACACGTGATACATATCAATGTTTAATGGCAGATAATCCTCAAGGAACCACTTCCTCGGAAGTGCAGACCAAGTACTGACAAGATTTAGATTCTGCTCAATTCTTACACCAAGGCACGACTGGAGAGACATACTGCTAATTATGTAATCAGATATAGAGAAAACAGCAATAGCGATCTGATGTAAATAGCTTCAGATGATCATTATAGCCAAGCCTCTGTACATGTGATACTGTTTTGCTGTTGGTATGACACGTGTTGTTGCAAGCCCTCATGCTTCTCGCAAAGTTGAGATGTTTGCACCAGCCTTTACACTCGTTTATCTTGAATCATCTGCCTGGTTTTATTTGGTTCCCTAACGAGGTAAAGGGCGAACCTGCCTATCTTCATGCCTCGTAAAAGCGATTGATTTTTATCTCAGATCTTGCACTGGGTCAGAGACCTTTGTTACGGAATCAAATCTGGAACTATGCCATGTTTTAATCAGAGAATTTTAGGAGCCAAATCTTTGCAGCTAAAGCTCACGATTTTGCAAAATTTGCATTATTTGCCCATATAGAAGTTTGACGTTGAACGATAAAGAGAAAGAACAAACTTGAGCAAGGCTAAGTTGAAGCAAGCCAATACGAAATATAGCCTTTAATGCATCAAATGACGTATTCCTATAGGAAAGTACTAGTAGTTGTTGAGATTTATTTCATCCTTGTAAACATTCAGTCTCTAACCTTCAAATATAATCTAATAAAACCACTGTAAATCTTCATAACTAAAACATCCTTTGAAGGACGCTCCGTTTGTGCAAAGTTCTTGAAACAGGTCACTGACTGTGCAACAGTCCGATTGTTTATTGGGATTGGGATACGTTCACGACAGCAATATCTGCATACCGATACAACAGAATGGCCAACACAATTAAGCATGTCCTATAAGAACCTATTCAATGCTCGGCACGACGAGAACCTAGAGATGCCACTCTCCTCCAACTTGTCATTATAATCTTCTCCTGCAAGTTTCCACAGTCCCTTGCACCTGAAATAACACTCATAACGACACGAGATTTCATAAATCTTCTTATGTCTTGGGTCGTTTGTCGTGAGATATGATCCGACATGATTAGCACATACCGTTTGTGTAGCCCGGGCACTTCCTTTGCTGACCGAGGGAATGTGTCGAGCTGAGATAAATGCAATACATATGTGGGTTCACTTTCTCCATAAACGCGGATATCCTGAATACAAACAGGAATATATGTGAAAAAAATATGTCTAAGGAATGGCACGCATTGCTTCCCGTGTAAATTCCTTTTAAGAATGCAGATCCCCAGCAAGCCATGATTGTCGGGAAAGAAGACTAAATGGATAGGATGGTCAGTGTAGGTGATAGGATGGTCAGTGTGGGTGACTTCATTACAGACTGCTGGTATTTTGTTGAGCGTGGCATTAAACAATAATGGAAAGCAGTACCACTATGAAGCTGTAACACATCTGCGTAGATCTGGTTTTATTTACTTTATGTACTGCTACGATGAGTATTGTGCACCTCCTAACGGCAACCTGTCCATTATTCTCTTGATTCGTTTTGTATATTTCACCTGTTGTTCTACTTTTCATCTATCACATGTTGTTATCCTTTGTATATACCGCTTGTTGTGTTGCTTAACATAGATCACCTGTTGTAATCTTTTCACAACAGGTTGTTTTGCATATATCCCCTTCTTTGTTGTTATGCATATATCGCCTTCTTTGTTGTTTTGCATATATCTCCTTCTTTGTTGTTTTGCATATATCTCCTATGTTGTTTTGCATATATCACCTTCTTTGTTGTTTTGCATATATCTCCTATGTTGTTTTGCATATATCGCCTTCGTTGTTGGTTTGCATATATTTCCTTCTTCGTTGTTTTGCATATATCACCTTCCTTGTTGTTTTGCATATATCACCTTCTTTGTTGTTTTGCATATATCTCCTATGTTGTTTTGCATATATCTCCTTTGTTGTTTTACATACATTACCTTTGTTGTTTTGCATATATGTCCTTTGCTTCACACCTGAAAGTTTCTTTATGTATATCGGGAGTGCAGTGTTGAAGTACTATTTTGCAACACCCCATGCCTAGACGTATGTGTGTATTGGTATCCCCAACAATGTCTGTAGCTACCTAGACATTGCTGCTCTCAAACTTCAGATGTCAGCCTGACTCAAGTGTGAACATGACACGGAACTAACTCACGATCCTGAAGTGTCAGATGACATAGAAAAACAAACATCTAACTAATTACCTTTCTTGTGAGTTGGCAACTGTTCTTCTGTTCAGCTTCCAGGAACAGGGTGGTTCTCCTACTCATGTGTTCCGCTGTGTGTATCTGCATGTGCACTTACACTGTAATGTGATAATGAACTAATACCGTTATCTTCACTGTATTAGTCTGATGAGACATACAGGCTGCAGGTAGTTTAAACAATATCATGTAAACCATGAACATGGGAGTGGCGCTGCTGTCGGTGGAGCAGGACATGCTAATATCCTTTCGTAAACACCTCTTGTCATCGCTTGTTTTCTGTGATGGATTCTCAAATGAGGAAGAGAGTTTTTATGGATGTCAAGTTCTTTATTATGAGGAACACACCGTTTCAGAGTATATCCTTACTCCTGATGAAACCTTTGTGATAAAGGAGTATGGATATACATGTACACCGAAACGTTGTGTTCCTCATAAGAAAGAAGTTGACATCCATAAATAGAATTCTCTTCCTTATGTGTACCTCTTCTAAATGCCATTCAAAGACCTGATTCATAAATGCTTTAAAGCTATATTGGCGTTTACCTAGTTAAATATATATATTTCTGCGGATCTCGATTATGTTCGTTCTTTTATATCTAGTAAAATAGTAACTGGGCAACACATAGCACTGGCTAGAAACAGACAGCGATACGTAACACAAGGCAATATACAGCGTCAAGGGTGACGTACATCATCAGAAGGGCAACACATTTCAATTGTCGAAACTCTTTCAAAGACAAGTGTTGAGGTGAGATGAGGTGAAATGGGGTTTAACGTCATATTTAAGCATATTTCATTCATAAGACGACGCTGCTTGTAGTAGCCCAGACTTAAGCTGGTTTTATAGTGCTAGCTCACTGAGATACCATGCCGCAGTTAAGCATGAATACCGTACTCAGACACATTGTACTGAGTCCGAGCCGACCAGTCCTTATTTTACCCATTAATGTCGACCACCAGGCAGGAAGACAAGTGTTGAAGGTTCTTTTGAAAATAATCGAAGACACTTTAGTCTTCACGGGTTCAAGACTTGAAAGCAAGACATGACGCACCCTGGATTAAAGTATAGACTGAAATCTTATATAACACAATACATTTCTCTCATCTAATGCTGATGGTGCCAGACTTGTACTTTCATAATCAAGATTGGTTTCGGTTAGACTAACAACTAGTCTCTGAAATCAACATATTTTACAGAAGAAAAAGTTCATGTTAAAAAAAATATAATATAATGAAAAGGAGCCCTGAGACTTTCTTCATTCCTGAAGCTGTGGAAATCTAGACTTGCCACATTTTCTAGACTTGCGTGGGCTTTTTTGGGTATATTTGCTTCAGGGTCTGTATGACAGACTAGGTTTCCTTTTTGATAAAATACATATATTCCACAGCCGGGACGAGGCGTAACCGCACACACTGTGTATGTCTGAGGGATGTTCAAGGCATTTGGAACATGATAGACGTGTTTAGAAACCCCATGCAATTGTAAATAAACAACGAGGAGATCATTCATTCCATACAAATGTATATCTCAGTTCTGGTCTCTCAATGGATAATTTCCTGTAACCAAGAGGGTGTTCTTTGTATTATCCTTGTATTGTTTGTAAAGGAACACACACATTTAGATATCAAGAACAAAAACTAATAATGAGCACTTACTGGACAGACGTGAAGTAACGGGACGGACCCGTTACAATAATAAACAGACAACAGTTGCAAAATACATCAAGATACAGTCATCGCAACATGACGGCGTAAAAGCTCTGAGGAGCCTGTTACTGTTATCAGTAAATGCGCGGTTTTAGCGATATCTGTTGTGGTTTTATCCACATAGAGCTATTAACAATAAATAAGATAAAACATAATAGATGGAAGTTTGTTGTGTCTTCTTTGTATTTCAAAAGAAACCAAAAGATTTGACTTGGAGACAATTTGGACTTTAAGAAATAATTCACACACAGGCACACACACACGCGCGCGCACACACATACACACAAGGACTGACTGACTGACTGACTGAGTTTGGTTTTACGCCGCTTTTAGCAATATTCCAGCAACATCACGGCGGGGGACACCAGAAATGGGCTTCACACATTGTGCCTATGTGGGGATTCGAACCCGGGTCTTCGGCGTGACGAGCCAACACTTTAACCATTGGGCTACCCCACCGCCCCTACACACAAGGAGACACATACACACACGAATGGCTCTAATGATTAATGTGGGACAAACTTGGACTGAGATACATAGAACTTTATTCTCTCTATGGGAGTTGAGAGAAACGGTCAGCACTGAGCAGCTAGTGTACCATCTATTATGTCTGCTGTCTCCATTGTATTTCCCATGCTCTTGGGTTTCACCAAACTTGTCATCGTCAGAGACCTAAACTACTCCGGGCACCCCTCCCACAGGAAGCAGACACGCTGAGATATAACACTGAATACTATACAAAGCGGCTTAAACCCAGCTCGTCCACTGTATTATGTATATGAAGGTAACAGTTCATGATCACAAATAAAAGGATTATGCATTCTACATTTTATAATGAACAGCGTAAATTATATATGTTTGGTTCGGTTACAAGTCCGTCGCATGGTAGGAGTAGGCAACAATTTAAGCACTCACTTTGTTATACAAAATTGTGGGAGGGTCACATGCTTCAGGTAACGTAGAACATGTTTACCCTTTTCGCGAAAATCTGGTGTCATTGCTGATTTTCGGAGAACCATGTACGTTTCATCGGTATCTTGCCTGTGCCCGGCGTTCAATGGATTCGGTTTCGGCAAAGAATTGAAACTGGCTCTGGTTTGACTTTGACGTCTTGTATTTATTTTTGAGATCGGTACAACCTTCCTCTCTTAAGTACCTCATTAAGATTACATCGACTTGGAAGACGTAACAGTAATCACTAAAGGAGAAACATTGCCAGGAGAGGGTAAACATGGTTTGCCACAACATGACACTTTTCACTTTTTATCATAAAGAAAGCCATTTTGTAAACACAAACAGAAATTCCTTTGATCTTGCTGTTGGCAGCAAAAGTCGTACAGAAGGTGTTTCTGTAGGGGTGTGTGCGCCAATCTCAGCAGGGTGAAACGACAGTGCTAGATTCCTATCATCATATGCAGGAATGCGGGGCATTCAGTTGACTGTCTACCCTTTGAGCACTGGGAACGCTGAACACCAATCTCCCCGTGTGTCAACTCTTGCATATACACTGTTCCAGGAGACATTAATAGATCGCTTACTCTTATACAGATTGCGTATCTACGAGTTGCAATTTAGACGAAAAGTCATTTTGTATGACGCATCACATTTGACACATTTGACTTGTCACGTCGTTCTGCCTGCTGAAGGCGATATATGTTGCCCGATGATTAATTGTGAAAAAGAAACTAATCTTTAAACAGCTGTATACGATGATAAGTAGCACGGGCCTTCTACCAAATGACGTTGTCATCGATAAGGGCCGTTTGCAATGTGAGAAACCACCGGTTTTTAAGCTGTGCTTGTGATATCGCTAGTGAACTAGAACACAAAGTACTTAATGTCAAACAAAAACAAACAGAGCAAACAATTTACGATAGACATAACTGACATCATCGAATGATATATTCCAAGCTACGTTGTTTCTTTGTTTTTATATAGTGATATGGCCATAACATAAACACAGCATTGAAAGTTATATAAAGTGAAAAAATATATGTTTATCATTATCATTGTAATTATCATCACTATTATTATGGTTGTTGTTGTTGTTGGTGGTGGTGTTGTTGTTGTTGTTGGTGTTGGTAGTGGTTGTGTGAGAAAGCTTTAAAGCTTCATACTTCTCAGACGAACTTGTAGACAACAAAACCATAGTAACCCACAGTAACGAATCATTTTAACCAAACACTTTTGAAGCCAGTTGTTCACGAATATCACTAGTTCATAATGTGTTTTTTTCCAAAGATCTAAATATGCATCATAATCTTTCACAGCAATGTATCACCATGGATGTAACATGGCGTTCTGATAACACGAAGTCGACTGTGGGGTGACTAAACCTAACTATTGTAAAGTCTTTAGACTAACGTTTAGTCTCTGAAAATATATAATTCAAAGATAAGCAAATACATGCAACTACATTTAAATTGAAAAGGAGCCTTAGTTAACTGGTGATACAGAACCTGAACCTGGGGAAATCTAGACTTGCTTCATTTAGGATGTTTGTATTACAGGCAGTGCTGGGTTGAAGGGATAATGATAATAATAATAATAATAATAATGTGTCCATTTATACAGCGCCAAACTCCACACCAGGTATGCTCATAGCGCTAACAATCAATAAGGCATTATTGAAGTCCATAGAACTTTTGTAGAGAAAGGTTTTGAGGTGATGCTTAAAGTTTTCAAGGGTTGGAGACAGCTTAAGGTCATCAGGGAGAGAATTCCAACTGACCGATGCCATGTTCTGGTAAGACTTGAGGTTCCACTTTGGTACACAGAACAGATTAGATGAGGATGAACGCAGAGTTCAAGGGATGGTTCAGGGACTGTGACTCTAAAGTCTTGAAATGTGTTCGTTTACATCATGGCGTGGGGAATGCAGGAGGTAGCTTTTCCTAGTTTGGTGAGGCCCACCAGTACGGATCCAGACCAGAGAAAATCTAGACTTGCTTCATTTAGGATGATTGTATTACAGTTTATTGTAGTTTGATTTGTAACACATATTTCATTGGTAGTTTTAGGTAAAACATGTACCTGCCTTCGCATTAGTCTTTGATGGATGCCAGTCAGTCAGGATACGGTCATCTTTTTGCTGACCCTTGAAGATCCGGCTTAGAATTGGTCTGCAACAACGTATGCTTGTCGTGCCGGGTTCTAATGGAATTGGGTGGTCAGACAAACATATCTTCGCTTACACCTGGAGTCATCACTGTTTCATATTTATTTATAAACAGACATAGCCTACTCATGATATAATCTTGAATGTACAGTGGGCTTCTAGAAGACATGTTTTATGATTACGGAAAGGCTTTGTTGATCTTACTCTCTACAGTGCACATGAAAGATGTAGCCTATGAAGAATACTTGTCCCATCTTGTAATTCAAACATGTCGCGGTAACGACCGAAAATGTTACTCTTCAGGTCGAAAACAACAGGGTTGTATATACGTGTAGCATACAACATATAACCTTCTCTACCCATCGCCCCGAAGGTTGTGTGGTAGCCTCTGTGGTTAAAGCGTTCACTCGTCTCGCCAAAGACCTGGGTTCGATTTCCCACATGGGTGCAATGTATGAAACCCTATTCCTGGGGACCTGTGATATTGCTAAATGCGGCGTAAAACCATACTCACTTTCTCACCAAGCGCCGCCTCATCTGAAACAGTCACCACATTGAACGCCGTTGAGTTGTTTGGCAAATCTCAGTGCCTATAGTTAAATAGTTAACAAACACGTAGAGGAAGTAAAGCACGCGTTATAGATTATGTACATTCACCTATCTCTACACGGAGAGCCATTATCGCCATTGTATTGCCGGAGCGTTTGTACAAATCGCGAACTGAAGTTAAATGCACATATTTGCATTGTCGTTCAAAGTACTCGATCATTTTGTAAAATATAAGCCGAAGTTACAACAAGATCAAAGGTTATCTCGCGCGGAGAGGGGCACTTTACTCTCTAACGTTACCTGGACTACTTACAGGCACAGAGCATTGTCGTCTGCTATGGAACGGGATACGTGAATCACTTACGTGTGATATGTGACTAAAGATCAAGTGAGTGTAATCAGATTTCTAATCGTACGATTGATTTATGTATAAGTATTGAGGTGAAGTCATCGAGTAAAGTCTGTACCCCTTTCGGGACTATCATGAAAACAAGGTCAAGGTCAAATTATAAATGCAGAAATAGTGAGGCGGACGTATATACAAGGTAAAATGTATCAGTTTAACGTAACATCATCATGGACACTATACCAGACACCCATCTGTTGAGATTACACGGAAACTAGTCTGTGAAGAGGTGAATACAGCATCATTTTACGGGGTTGATTGGCCATACAACGAGGTGAGCGTAACTTATCAATAGCAGTAAGGGAAATGTTTGGATAGACACAACCTGCAATAAACAGCGTACAGTTCAGAGTCCCGTTCTGTCGAGCCAGCACTGCGGATGTCATAGTCGAATGATAGTATTTGTGTGTTTCATTGATCATGTCAACCCCGGACACTAATCAGTCTCGATTGTTTTCCGACACACATTCCGTATAAAATGCACTTTCATTAAAATCAGATGTTTCTTTGTTCTACCTGTAAAGACACTTTTTTAGCGGTAGCGACAACTAATATCTGATTTTGACGGGGTTACGTATAACAACAAAATAGAGGGGAACATTAGTGTCACAACCAATTAATAACAAGTTCGTAGGAATTTTGTGTTATAATTTAACAGGTTAAACACAATATATTTGTTGTAGTATCGTGGCAGGGATGGGGTTATAGTTATTCAGATCACTACCTACCTGAACTCGGTATGGCTGGAGAATAGCATAACGCAAATGTAATGTATATGCTTGGGATCTGCAGGGAAAAAGGTTAGATAAAAGAACGCTTAAGAAGAAACCAATGGATAATTAATTAGTTTTTAAAATAATAGCTTCGAGAAATTTTGGGTTTTAAATATGCTCTCTGTAGATTTAGTACAAGACAATGATCAGAAAACAAATAAAAACAATGATTTGTGCGCAGTCACGAATATATGAGGCTTATTAGACAAAGTGTTTCTTTCAAAGTGATGACATATGACTGGGTGTATGTATGACTCCCAAGATGAAGTAGAAGAGTGAAGGCTTTTTCAAAGTACATTGATTGTGTATGACCTGACTGGATATGCGCCAGCTAGTTTACCCGTGCGGGATATATGGTGGCAAGCACTGTTTCGCCTATATATCAAATATATAAGCAAATATATCCAAGAAAGCCCACGCAAGTCTAGAAAATGTGGCAAGTCTAGATTTAAAAATTGAGAAAGTCTCAGGGCTCCTTTTCATTATATTTTAATTCGTTTTATTATGAGCTTTTTTCTGTAAAATATATTCATTTCAGAGACTAGTTGTTAGTCTATGTTTTGCCTGGTGTGGACTTTTGTAACTGTATTATTTAAGCTGACCAAAGAGTATCACAACAATCACTTACATAGTCATAAAGCCATGGACTAACTTACTCAAAAGCTCATAAACATTTATAATCTTTTTAAACAATCTTTAAACTTTGTTTCATATTCACCAATTTACCTTTACTGAAATATGTTGAAAGAATCCCCAAGAGAGAAAAACACAAACCCTTTATTCTCAAAATTACATTATATTCCGCGTGAAATATTGGGTCAGCTATTTAAAACATGTGATATAAAAGCGTACAGCTGGCTTCCATATACATGGATTATGTATCTTTAAAGCTAGTAATCATGTTTCAAGAGGCCAAAAGTATCTTATGAAGCACCTCTTGATATCAGTCTTGACACTCGTGCAAACAGTGGGTATTTGCTTGACCTACTACAACATGCATAGAGTCAGCGACAGATTTGCCAATTGTAGCTTATATCGCTGTCCCAGCTGCAAGACAAATATCAAGGTGATCATTTAAGGTTAGCGTCTGAAAGGTATACTGATACCTTCAGTGTTTATTGTACATGCTTCGAACAAAGTATACTGGGTCTCAAATAGGTTCATTTACTGAACTGGTAGGGTCTAAACTGGTAGGATGCATGCACGGCAGACACTGTCAAACACCTATTCATTCTGTCAGATTTGATAATACTTGGAGAAATATCAGTAAGCTTATCACATGTAATTATTCAAAGATAAAGATCGAAGTGATAAATACTTTAAGTTTTTTAATGCTAAATTAAATTGAACTGTTTACTGACACTTATTGATAAATAATATCATATAATTGATAAATAACTATTAATATAAAGTCGAAAGTATGTTTATCGATTAGTACAGATCTCACCGACTTGTATTTACACACTCTGTTACTGCCTTCTTTCCATGTCCAAAGTCGGTGAGCTTCCACATTTGCATGGCGTTCTGGAGTTTCGTGAGCGGGATGGCCGTAAAAGCTGTAAGTACTAATTTAAACAGCAGCCTGTCAGATCCGTTTTAACATTTAGGCTTAAGTTGTCACGAAAAGGAATATATTTCTTTAGGGTTCAAAGAAACCTTTGGATGTAATTATCCACCAACATGTATCGTTGTGTTGATGCTGGCTGCTGGTTTGTATGTTTTGGGGATAGCGGTACCGCGAGTCCTCAACTGACGAGACATTCAGCACCCAGGACGGCCATATAATGAGACATGGTCATATAGAATACGTGGAGGGGATTGAAGGCCATACGATTTATATCTACATTATATTCTGCACCAAATTAAGATAACAAGTAGATATTTTCTGAACGTGACAAACACAACGGAACCAGAGTTTATTTCATCTTTGTTGAGTAGTTGTTTAGTTAATCATCAACATGTTTTCACACTCCTACTGGATTTCACATCATTTGACAGTTATCTATTACCGTCTATGTTTGTAAGCCTCTGGTTGCTGTACGCCGACTTGCTCCAAGGTTGACCGTCTATGTTTGTAAGCCTCTGGTTGCTGTACGCCGACTCTGCTCCAAGGTTGACCGTCTATGTTTGTAAGCCTGTGGCCGACTTGCTCAAGTACGCCGACTTGCTCTCAAGGTTGACCGTCTATGTTTGTAAGCCTCTGGTTGCTGTACGCCGACTTGCTCCAAGGTTGACCGTCTACCTCTGGTTGCTTATTGCTCCAAGGTTGACCGTCTATGTTTGTAAGCCTCTGGTTGCTGTACGCCGACTTGCTCCAAGGTTGACCGTCTATGTTTGTAAGCCTCTGGTTGCTGTACGCCGACTTGCTCCAAGGTTGACCGTCTATGTTTGTAAGCCTCTGGCTGCTGTACGCCGACTTGCTCCAAGGTTGACCGTCTATGTTTGTAAGCCTCTGGTTGCTGTACGCCGACTTGCTCCAAGGTTGACCGTCTATGTTTGTAAGCCTCTGGTTGCTGTACGCCGACTTGCTCCAAGGTTGACCGTCTATGTTTGTAAGCCTCTGGTTGCTGTACGCCGACTTGCTCCAAGGTTGACCGTCTATGTTTGTAAGCCTCTGGTTTGCTGTACGCCGACTTGCTCCAAGGTTGACCGTCTATGTTTATAAGCCTCTGGTTGCTGTACGCCGACTTGCTCCAAGGTTGACCGTCTATGTTTGTAAGCCTCCGTCTATGTTTGTAAGCCTCTGGTTGCTGTACGCCGACTTGCTCCAAGGTTGACCGTCTATGTTTGTAAGCCTCTGGTTGCTGTACGCCGACTTGCTCCAAGGTTGTACAGACGTTCATAGGTCCTTGGAAATTACCAAACGCAACACTTCTATCGGGACAACTCGTTCTTATTACTCATATACTCTAGAAAGTATTATTCAAACTAAGAATCACTGCTAAAAGACTTGTACAGGGATGAACTGCCTTAGAGACTTGTACAAGATCTGTACGAGACGGTTGAACATTTGTTGCAAAGACAGACTATCTCATGAAAAGCAGATGTTACATTTACAGTAATTACATTTACTGTTACACAATGACAAACAAACCTCACTTACTCTGAACCGGTATAAATTCTGGATTTGGTTCAGTTTGGTTGTTGTTTAGCTGTGCACTCAGTAATATTCCAGCTATATGACAGCGGTAAATAAGCGAGTCTGGACCAGACAATCTAGTGATCAATATGAACATCGTTCCACGCAATTGGGACACGATGACATGTGTCAACCAAGTCTGCGAGCCTGACCACCCGATCCCGTTAGTTGCCTCTTACGATAAGCATGGGTTACTGAAGACCAATTCTAACCCGGTTCTTCACGGGTGTATAAATTCAGGAGATTCTTGAAAAACGGGTATGCACTCTTCAGACAATGTTTACAGCTTGGTCGATATTTATGTACCGTGTAATATTCGCGGTGTTCTATACAATGTATATGTGTGTGACTGAAACTTTCATCAGACTGTTGTCTCGGTATATTCCATATGGTAATGTTGGTGGCCTTAGCTGGATTTTATACATCGTTGTGTTTACTGATGCCGAGAACATGTAGAGACTCACAGTATTCGCCGTTATGCCAAAACCATTACAAAATTGAAATAGTAAAATTAGATTTGTTTAGCAGTGATGTGAAATTGGATTTAACGTTGCGCGCTAGCGTACGTGTGTGCGCGTCTAGTCCTTGCGTGTTTGTGTGTATGTACTATTTAACGCGTCCGGACCAATGCCTGTCTATTATTGTGTTACCTCACTGAGATTCAGTGGATACGTGGATATGCCACTTACAAAACGTATAAAGACTCCAAGCACTCCGTGATTTGTTCATACTTTATGCAGACTTAAGGCAAGGAAATAACAAGTACCACATATTAACGTCTTTTGGCTTGACGTGTCATGTATATTTTTGGTTTCCTTCTCGGAAGGCTCTTTATCATCTTGACCACGGTGGCCTCAGTTTGTTTAGCGTCCTTCCGTTACTTTGTTGTATTCCTGGTGAACGCGGCCTAAAACATAACTCTCTCACAGCTGTCCTGGCATCAGTTTGTAACAGATTTTGACAGCGCGGATGAAAATACACAGCAAACACATTCCCCCACACCAGCTGACTATATTTTCCTCAATTACAAGAGAAGTTGTTTAGTTGAAAGGAAAACAAGTGCTGTAGTTGATTGACTCCGAGTAAACGATACAGACGTGCAACACGCCCGTTCTGATGAGTAACAGCTAATCAGATTAAATACATGCTTGCGACGGTGGGAAGATAGCAAAACACGGCCATGCAAAAGTCTGCATTTTCATTATCGTTATAAAACCTTGTCGTGTCAGCGTGGAACCGAGCCGAGTTTCAGTTCTTAACGCAGAACGCCCACTGACCGAAATGGCATTTGAGATTGGGGACGTAGGATGTTTTCCCAATAATTATTTCTTCACGAAAATGATCGGAAAAAATCATTTCTTCGAATGTTCTCTAAAGTAAATCATCAACTGGACATGTTCTGAGAAAAAGTGTTTTGGGGGTCAAAACAGGTGGCTCGGTCGTTAAGGCGCCGCAATTAGCTGCGCAGAGTTTCGTCCCATGGACACACCAGGATCCTATGATTGTGCTTTTATGTTTGTCAGAACTAGACCCGAGTTCCCGGTTTTCACTCACTCACACAGAAAACCTTGGATCAGTTTCCTCCCACATCTAACTGACATGTAGCTGATTAGCCTGTCATACAGACCCTGAAGCAAATATATCCAAGAAAGCCCATGCATGTCTAGAAAATGTGGCAAGTCTAGATTTCCATAATGAAGAAAGTCTCAGGGCTCCTTTTTATTATATTTTTTTGGGTTTTACTATGAACTTTCTTTTCTGTAAAATATGTTCATTTCAGAGACTAGTTGTTAGTCTAGTAGCTGATATGTAAATGGAATACCGTGAAGAGAGGCGTTAAACCCAAATCACTCACTTACTCACTCACATAATGGTATGTTTTCATTCTAACTGAAACAATGCCAGTTGAAACACGCCAGCCCCACCCGGACACTAAAACCATGATGACTGGGCAACACGAGACTAGCGTGAATATGTTTGAGTCACCGCACACATGTCACGGTATAGATTCCCCGAAACAGGACGTGACGTGTAATACCATGTGCGTATTTAGTATCGACTACGGGAAAACCTCTTCCGTTACTAGTCTATAAGAGGTATGTAATAACCGGGCAGTCGACAACTGTTGTGTGAATCCGGCCCCAGATGAACACTGTGGTTTCATACTGTCTGCTTCATCACTGCTTGTATCATACCGGATATGACGTAACATTACTCCGTACGGAATATGCTTTCAGGTACAGTGTGATGTAACGCACCTACACCAACTGCATGATGAACATTGACCACAGCGTGTAGTGGGGTCGCAACTGTTCAGTACACTACTTTAGATAGGGATGGTGACGTAGCCCATTGGTTAAAGCGTTCGTTCATCGCGCCGAAGATCCGGGTTCGATTCCCTACATGGGTAAAATGTGTGAAGCCCATTTCTGGTGTCTGAAGCCGTGATATTGCTGGAATTTTGCTAAAAGCGGCGTAAAGCTACACTCACTCACACTCTCTAATGGGTATTTTCCAGTTCTGTAATATACTGTACGTTGAATCACAGTATCCGGTGAATCGATTCATAAGAAACAGGACGTGTATGCTACATTATGCCCTGACCTCTGCACCCACGTACTGACACCGACACGTTGTTTACATGTTTCTTGGATTTTGTTTCCCGAACTCGGCCTCTAGTCACAAGTCATTTTACAGTTGGTTCCACGCAACATAACCACACGTTATTCGAGACAAGGAAATCTTTTACTGGCGTCATAGGTAAGTTGTTTGCGTTCTTCAATATTATTTATGTGAAAACACAAGAGTCTTAACTGTACATTAAAGGTACAATCCCATATACACCATGTAACAGTATGTGTGTGGTTTTGTAAACGTTGTGTATTGTAAACATAAAGTGACAGAAAACTTGTAATTGCAGCTGTAAATTTCCGCTAGCAAAATATGATAATGGATCTTCAAACGGAGAGACATATCATTTTTGTGTGTCTGAGTACAGTGTAACTGAATAACTGTGAGATGGCTCATAGATGGTTAAATGGCGGAAGTGATGGGATTACGTGAGATGAGAAACCGATGGTCAACCGCAAAATGAGGAACTGATGGTCAACCGTAAAATGAGGAACTACTGGTCAACCGTAAATGAGGAGCTAATGGTCAACCGTAAATGAGGAGCTAAAGGCCAACCATAAAATGAGGAGCTTAAGGCCAACCATAAAATGAGGAAATAATGGTCAACCGTAAATGAGGAACTAATGGTCAACCGTAAAATGAGGAACTGATGGTCAACCGTAAATGAGGAGCCAAAGGTCAAACGTAAAATGAGGAGCTAATGGTCAACCGTAAAATGAGCAACTAATGAGGACCTAAAGGCCAACCATAAAATGAGAAGCTAATGGTCAACCGTAAAATGAGGAATTAATGTCAACCGTAAATGAGGAACTAATGGTCAACCGTTAAATAAGGAACCAGTGGTCAACCGTAAATGAGGAGCTAAAGGCCAACCGTAAAATGAGGAGCTTAAGGCCAACCGTAAAATGAGGAACTAAAGGCCAACAGTAAAATGAGTAACTAATGGTCAACCGTAAAATGAGGAACCAATTGTCAACCGTAAAATGAGGAACCGATGGTCAACCGTAAAATGAGGAACTAATGGTCAACCGTAAAATGAGGAACTAATGGTCAACCGTAAAATGAGGAACCAATTGTCAACCGTAAAATGAGGAACCGATGGTCAACCGTAAAATGAGGAACTAATGGTCAACCGTAAAATGAGGAACTAATGGTCAACCATAAATGAGGAGCTAAAGCCAACCGTAAAATGAGGAGCTAATGGTCAACTGTAAAATGAGGAGCTAAAGGCCAACCGTAAAATGAGGAACTAATGGTCAACCGGAAAATGAGCAACTAATAGTCAACCATAAATGAGGAGCTAAAGGCCAACCATAAAATGAGGAGCTAATGGTCAACTGTAAAATGAGGAACTGATGGTCAACCGTAAAATGAGGGGCCAATGGTCAACCATAAATGAGGAGCTAAAGGTCAACTGTAAATGAGGAGCTAAAGGCCAACCGTAAAATGAGGAACTAATGCTCAATCGTAAAATGAGGAACCAATGGTTAACCGTAAAATTAGGAACTGATGGTCAACCTTAAAATGAGGAACCGATGGTCCCGATGGTCTACCGTGAAATGAGAAACCGATGGTCAACCGTAAAATGAGAAACCGATGGTCAACCGTAAAATGAGGAAGCGATGGTCAACCGTAAAATGAGGAAGCGTTGTTAAACCGTAAAATGAGGAACCGATGGTCCCGATGGTGTACCGTAAAATGAGAAACCGATCGTCAACCTTAAAATGATAAACCAATGGTCAACCGTAAAATGAAGAAGCGATGGTCAACCGTGAAATGAGGAAGTGATGGTCAACCGTTAAATGAGGAGCTAAAGGACAACTGTAAAATGAGGAAGCGATTGTCAACCGTAAAATGAGGAACTAATGGTCAACCGTAAAATGAGGAACTAATGGTCAACCGTAAAATGAGGAACTAATGGTCAACCGTAAATGAGGAGCTAAAGGCCAACCGTAAAATGAGGAACTAATGGTCAACCGTAAAATGAGGAACCAATGGTCAACCGTAAAATGAGGAACCGATGGTCAACCGTAAAATGAGGAACCGATGGTCCCGATGGTGTACCGTAAAATGAGAAACCGATGGTCAAACGTAAAATGAGAAACCGATGGTCAACCGTAAAATGAGAAACCGATGGTCAACCGTAAAATGAGGAAGCGATGGTCAACCGTAAAATGAGGAACCGATGGTCAACCGTAAAATGAGGAACTGAGGGTCAATCTTAAGATGAGGAACTGAGGGTGAACCGGAAATGCGGAACCAATAGTCAACCGTTTAAAGAGGAACTGAGGGTCAACCGTAAGAGGGTCAACCGATTTATTGGACTGTGATATGATGAAATTATGGTTAACTGGAAATGAAGAACCGATGGCCAACCTCAAAATGAGGATTCGGTGGTCAACCGTAAAATGAGGAACCGATGGTCAACTGTAAAATGAGGAACCGATGGTCAACCGTAAGACTTGCTTGGTGAACTGTAAAGTGGTGGACTCTGTGAATAACATGTATATAAAGTTCATAGTAGCACGAATATCTTTAGATTTTAGAGAAAACAAGCAATTTTTAGAAATCACTTTTTTCGTAAAATGAATTTAAAGAGAAGATCGTTCATGCTGCCAAGTCTTGTCCATCACTACACGAGTAAACGTTCCATTAACTTTATATCAATGCGGAAATATGTCGCTGGATTTGTAACAAAGTTATTGTATCTTTATAAATGCAATTTGATGAAGCGAGCGACCGACCAAAGAGTCAAACAAACAGAAAAAACACGTGAAGACATATACATGAGCACGTGTAACATAAACCTACATGTACATATTTTGCTACAAACAACAAGGTACAAAACACAGTCACAAATGTAATCTGAGAAGCTTACAGTAGCTGCCGAGAAAACGTTCATGGTGCAATAAAACACGGAGGTATCGAACTTTGATGTGTCGAAGTTTTGGTTGTCCCAAAGAAGAAGTGTATTTGGTCATCATATTGCGATTGTGTCCAATCTTGGATAACTCGAAGTATTGACGAGTGCGGAAAGTAGTGGTGGGTTCGATCCTCGACCGCGTCATTCCAAAAGACGTTAAAATATGGTACTTGTTGGTCCCTGCCTGGCGCTCGGCATTAATGGGCACAACAAGGGCTGGTCGGCTCGGAGTCAGTATAATGTGTCTGAGTGGGGTATTCATGCTTCACTGCGACATGGTATCTCAGTGGGCTAGCACTATAAAACCAGCTTACGTCTGGGCTAGTACAAGCAGCCGCACATACACATACACACGCATGCACGTCGTCATATGAGCGAAATATTCTCAAACACGACGTTAAACCAAATTTCACCTCACCTCACCGAAGTATTGACGTAGGTCACTTCAACCCTTCAACTTCGACGCACCGGTGTTAGACTATTTAGCTAAAAAGGATAGACTTACATAAAGGCGTTGAAGTCGTCATTAGGAAAAGAACTTTAGCGAGTGAAAATATGTCAAGTACTCCAATATGCGTGTAACAGTTGGGTTAGGCAAGGTGCTGGGAGACACATTGCACCCCTCCTTCATTTCAATTCATTTGACAGATGACAGCCCTGACTATGCTAAGTTACATACAACGCGATTTTTTTTGTCTAACTTGTGTTAATGCAGGTATTTCATGACAAGTTATAACCCTTGCCACAAGTGATACATCCAACGTTTTCTATTTTTATGATGTAGTTTGTCATTCCGATCTTAAACCAATATCTTTTCAGTGTTCTTATTAGGGACTTTTAAACACCCCTCTGTTGCAATATGAATGTGGGGATAGATGGGAAACAACTTATGGGTCACAACATATATATGTGTCTGCATGCGTGTGTTTGTATCAGAAAAATATGTCCTTTTGGATGAATGGAAATATTGAATGTTGTTACAGAGACAATATACCAGTATATGGTCTCTGATTATTATAAGCCCATATCAACACATTTAGTTCTCTTCATCGAATATCAATGCCAGTTTAATGTTTGAACCCATCGCGTGTAATGAATTCCATGAAAATATCACAAGCCCTGACTATGCTAAGTTACATACAACTCGATTTTTTTTGTCTAACTTGTGTTAATGCAGGTATTTCATGACAAGTTATAACCCTTGCCACAAGTGATACATCCAAGGTTTTCTATTTTTATGATGTAGTTTGTCATTTCGATCTTAAACCAATATCTTTTCAGTGTTCTTATTGGAGACTTTTAAACACCCCTCTGTTGCAATATGAATGTGGGGATAGATGGGAAACAACTTATGGGTCACAACATATATATGTGTCTGCATGCGTGTGTTTGTATCAGCAAAATATGTCCTTTTGGATGAATGGAAATATTGAATGTTGTTACAGAGACAATATACCAGTATATGGTCTCTGATTATTATAAGCCCATATCAACACATTTAGTTCTCTTCATCGAATATCAATGCCAGTTTAATGTTTGAACCCATCGCGTGTAATGAATTCCATGAAAATATCACAAGCACTGACTATGCTAAGTTACATACAACTCGATTTTTTTTGTCTAACTTGTGTTAATGCAGGTATTTCATGACAAGTTATAACCCTTGCCACAAGTGATACATCCAACGTTTTCTATTTTTATGATGTAGTTTGTCATTCCGATCTTAAACCAATATCTTTTCAGTGTTCTTATTAGGGACTTTTAAACAACCCTCTGTTGCAATATGAATGTGGGGATAGATGGGAAACAACTTATGGGTCACAACATATATATGTGTCTGCATGCGTGTGTTTGTATCTGAAAAATATGTCCTTTTGGATGAATGGAAATATTGAATGTTGTTACAGAGACAATATACCAGTATATGGTCTCTGATTATTATAAGCCCATATCAACACATTTAGTTCTCTTCATCGAATATCAATGCCAGTTTAATGTTTGAACCCATCGCGTGTAATGAATTCCATGAAAATATCACAGACTATGCTAAGTTACATACAACTCGATTTTTTTTCTAACTTGTGTTAATGCAGGTATTTCATGACAAGTTATAACCCTTGCCACAAATTGATACATCCAACGTTTTCTATTTTTATGATGTAGTTTGTCATTCCGATCTTAAACCAATATCTTTTCAGTGTTCTTATTAGGGGACTTTTAAACACCCCTCTGTTGCAATATGAATGTGGGGATAGATGGGAAACAACTTATGGGTCACAACATATATATGTGTCTGCATGCATGTGTTTGTATCAGAAAAATATGTCCTTTTGGATGAATGGAAATATTGAATGTTGTTACAGAGACAATATACCAGTATATGGTCTCTGATTATTATAAGCCCATAACAACACATTTAGTTCTCTTCATCGAATATCAATGCCAGTTTAATGTTTGAACCCATCGCGTGTAATGAATTCCATAAAAATATCAAAATGCATTATATAAATTTATTAATATCATGAACAGTTTGTTATTTGTAAAAACTGATATCACCGCCACCCATGACTTCTGACCAAATTAACAAATTTGGGAGTGATCCCATGGCATTTGAGTGACTAATTAAACATTTTCTATAAGATCATGCTTCCTTAAACAGAAAACAAAATTGCATGACTGCAACTGCAAGTAATCTGTCTCATTATAATGAACCACATTATGTCCCCCACTGCCAAGCCCTCTCTGCAGTGCTAAAGCTCTAAATAAAACAAGTCTAGATTTCCTCAGGTTCTGAATATCTAGTCTCCCTGGGGCTCCTTTTCAATTTAAATGGGCTTGTTTGTTACTATCAAAATTATATATATTCAGAGACTAAGCATTAGTCTAGCTACTGCCCAACCCTCCTTATAATGCTAAAGCCCTAAATGAATCAAGTCTAGATTTCCCCAGGTTCTGAAATTCCCATCTCACTGGGGCTACTTCTCAACTTAAATGGGATTATTTGTTACTATCAAAATTATATATATTCAGAGACTAAGCGTTAGTCTGGCCTACACTCGTTGTTGTTTTCTGCGTAATAGCACTAAACGACATCGCAGCTTTCGTATCGTTATCTATGTTTTGTGTGTTAATGATCATATAAACAGACTGTGTACGTATTGCTGTTTACTCATTTATTCATGCTGAAGTATAAACGTAAGAGTCAGTTTACATTACGTAAATCCATGTTAAACAAACGAACGAAAAATTGATTTGTTACGGCCTTCAGGCAGCTAGAAGGGGTCGTGATCTTAAACTGCATAACTGGCCCACTGGGTGAGGTAAATATTCTGTTTATTGATCGTAACAATAAATAACAAGTACAGTCATCCCGTTAACTCTTATCTCGTGTTCGACAGTAAATCACCGCGAAAGCTTGCAGTAGATAATTGTCAACGACGCATGTATATGACTGCCTAGATATCACAAGTTTTATTGAGACAAATTGCAGTTGTTTTGGACACCATCAGAATCCTGGTCAGGCCATTCAAATTTACTAGGACTTTACTGATAGTGACAGTTTGCTTATGGGCGGGATGCTATGGATGTTTTCAAACCTCCTTACACACTAGTACTTATTTAAGTGGATGTGGTTGGTGGCCTGGGGACGGCGTCGCCTCGTCATGGGTCAATGCTCGTGATACTGATCACTGGATTGTCTGGTCCATACACGATTTCTTGCAGACCGCCGTCGTATGGCAGGGATATTCCTTGGTGCGGCTTTAGGCAATAAACAAACACTTACGTTCATAACTATGTGTTTGTAGGGTGCTACCGAGAGAGCAGGATGTACCTCCTCTTCGCGAAAACATGTATCAGCATTCAGATATTTTTATAATTATGATGACTTTTACGTCCTATTGATTCTGTTTGGGAGCATAATCGAGGGATAGGAGCACCAGTTGCGTCTCTTGAGAACGCCAGAAACTTACGATCGCGGGTTCGAATCCCCGTTTCTCCGTCTGTTAGTGACATAGCCGTGCTCGTGTTAAGTGGTGCATGTCTGGGAAGGGCATCAGTTTCACTTCATCTCAAGCTGACACACCGTGGTATAACTGAAATGATTTTCAAGACGAGACAAGATTGTCTTATGATGTATATGTGACTTTGGTATATTAACACAATGTCACAGCTGAGATGACACGAAGGAGAAGGTACATTGATACACGGCATTGCATCATAATCAGTTTCATATATATTTATTTATTTAAATCTATAGAGGTGGGACACGGTATTACATGATTCAACATTATAAGAATAAAGGAAACAGGTGAAGCGTTTCTCTTGTCGCTCACACAGACCCTGAAACAAAAAGTATCTAAAAACACATTTTACAGGTGTGGCGTCACTTGATCTACAATCACGGGCTGTCACGTATTGATTAGTTCTCAGGTGTTGCGGGAATACATACATGAACCATTACAGTATGCAGATCCGGTTAGAGGTAATCATTAACTAGTTGTTTACAATCTGGGTGGTGCAATGAACGAAATCGATCATTTGAGGGACTGATCATATATTTTAAGAGCGGACTTAGATATTTAAAAAAATAAAGAAATTGAATCGGCTTAACCTTTCACATTTTTGCACACAGAAAAAGGGCAAAAAATGCCATGTCTCTAACAACCCCCAACCCCATAATATTACATGATACACTCCTAATGTTTTTTGTATTTTTTCTGTCTTTAGTCTGTTGTGTAACGCCGCACTCAGCAAGATTCCTAATGACATTGTGATCGACGCTTCTCAGTCCTCACGCGTCATGGAAAACATTGTGCTGTTTCAAAACACAAACACACTTGGATTTGTCGAACATATGGTGTCTCGAAGTAGAAGCTTGGTCCCTACGTACCTACGTATTTCTTCTTTATATTTTTCGGTTGTGTCTAACATCTGATAATTGGAAGTAGCAGGTGCCCTCAACTTCGACACAACGGTGGTCGTATTTAACTCCGTGTTGTGGAATCAGACAGAAATGTCCTGTCAGCAGGAGCACGTGTTTGTTTTCCTGTGAGATTCAGCCCACAGAACATATGTTGCAACTACTATAAATTCAGAAGAAATACATTTGACAGTTGAAAACAGAAAACACTGCACATAACTTACTAGTATTTCTTTATATATGTACTGAAGTACGCTACTGAACTTCGCCTTCATGTTTGGAAATATACATTCATGTGAAAATTTATCATTCTTGTGAAGTTTACTAAGAATAAAGTTATCGACTTATAAACACAACGCTAGGGTAACCCCTCAATTGTATGGTGAACGGAAAGCAGTCATGGGGACGATGCGCTCGAGGGGCTTGAAAACCTGTGTTAGATGATAGAGTTGTTGCATGCCATTTTGGGAGAGCACAGCAGTTACTACAGACGTTTTCAACAACTGAATTCACAAATCAGCGTCAAGGAATTAGGCAGATGCACATGCATGCTTGAACTGGGTCCATACAACGTCACGATGGAATCGACTCCAGACGTTTGGACCAGCGACATGCAGCTTGTCGACCATCTGCATAACACAATGTTATGTTCTGCATAACACCACGTTATGTTCTGCACAACACCATGTTATGTTTTGTATAACATCACGTTATGTTTTGTATAACACCACGTTATGTTCTGCATAACACCATGTTATGTTTTGTATAACACCACGTTATGTTTTGTATAACACCACGTTATGTTTTGTATAACACCACGTTATGTTCTGCATAACACCATGTTATGTTTTCCCTTTTATATTTCTGTCAGTATATAAAATTTTCAATTTTACTCGTAGTCATATTTTGTTGTATTTGACAGCTAACAGCTGTCCTCGGAGTTTTACTGCTGTCACAATTATGAGTTTGATGTGAAGAAGTTACTTTGCAGCCCAAAGGCAACAGAGAATGAACCGTAAAAAGCGTTTGCTTCGGTTTCGAAACACTTTTTTATGCTGAAGCAGTTACTTGTTGGCGTTAACAACCACGTTGAGGAAGTCGCCGTTTAATGATTAAAAAAGGCGTATTCTCAGAGAAAGAATCGGAACTCGTCGGCATTAAAGAAACGGAAAGAGTCGAGCACCGCCGACTGTCGTCATTAACTAATTTTGCCAGTTCCTTATACACAGATATTTATACACCTGCCAAAGGACCACTGTATTGGGTGATTGGTGCCACATGGCCCTGTCTATATCTTGACTGGTTTCGTTCTCTTGTACTATCTGGTTCATTAGATTAATCGCAAACGGCAGTGACGGTGTTGTCTGGATTGTAATCATTGCTGTTTGCTACGGAGTGAAGACGCCTCGATCTTTCTCATGTTGTACTACTGTCTGTTTTAAACCTTGGTATTTCAAAACGTGTTAGTGAACACTGATTCTATTTTCTCCCTGTGCAGTTTGTGACAGAATGTACTCCTAAACTTTCAGCTCTTGGCTCATTTTGGACACACTAATGTGTAATGTACGTGCAGGTTTACACACGTGCACGGCCAATAGACTCCAGTGAAAATAGTGTGCAGGGTATTATTTCACAATGCATTTGTAGCATTGCAACAAGCGCAGATCTGCGCTACGATATCAGGGCCTCATCAATCATAAGAGTAAAATCCCTTTCTGGAAAGAAGCGAAAGTTGCCATTAATTAATTTAAAAATCTCGGGTCATGCCAGTCATTTATCATCAAAGGGAATGTTATAATTCAAAACACAAACATACCAGCATTCTGTGTCCCGCTCGTGTTAACACATGTTGCGTTCGAATAGGCGTGAGCATCACTTGGTGCAGTCAATTTGATGAAAGCAACAAGTTGCTAACGAGCTTCATGCATCATTTTGTCTGTGAACAAAAACCACAGCAACACTTGTACACAAGTGCTAATTTCTGTAAAAAACCGAAACCCTATTAAAATTCCGATAGTTGCATAACAATAGAAACAGAATTTCCCGTTGTCGCAGATTTAGCAGGGATAAACGTGTAGTATCCCCTTACAACGCAGTTTCATTTGATCACGACCTTATTTGATAAACGCAGGGCTGGCTTTAATTATTTTTGATGACTTTGTCATTCCTAATAATCATTCTTAATGCCAAGGGAATACAGCGTTAACAAGCCGACAGCAAGGGTTCCCAGGGGACAGTCCGGTTAATTTTATATCAACTAGCAAGCGATTCCATGTTTGTCATAAGGCGGTCGTATGTTACAAAGCCATCCCCAGTGCCACGATAGCAAGGTTCCATCACAAAGTCTGGTCTGGTAGTTTGTGCAGTGTTCCCAAGGGGTAGTGGGAATTCCCAGTTTCCAGCGTCTGTATATACCGTCATTATTCCTGATTTGATTTGAAAACCATAGGATTTATAGATAATACAATTACCCACGCTGGGGATAGCCCGTCTATTGGGACTAGGCCACTGGCAATGTTATCGGCTGTGGTAGAGCTGAGTAATAACGCTTGCACACTGACTGTCGAAGGGGTGATGGCAGGCGGCGTTGCGCGGGGCGGTGTGGTGTTAGTTTAGCGGCCAAGTGAATGTGGTATCGGAGCGTCCCTCCATCTCCCGAGATGGTCCCCCGGTATCTGAATGCTCTCCTCCCTGCGGCGGCAATAACACCACCGTCTCCCCTCATTGCTCTCGCAAGGGTTCTGTCTTGAAAGAACGTTTGAACCACTTGTAGGTATTGCCTCGCCCTGGTGATGTAATAACTTTCACGGGAAATGTTTGAACATTTTTTTCACAGTGATTAGGGGATTTATATTTAGGTCTCAATTTACGGAGAACGTCATTACCATCTTGTGCTCTTTTCAGCTGTTACCGACGACCCTGAAGACGAGATGAACCGCGAACTGTCCTCAACATACTGATAAACGGTGCCCTCTGCAACACGGAAGTGGCTATGTGTTTTACCTGGACATTTTGAAATCACTGTGGAGTCATCTATTATCCGTTCTGATTTTTTAAAGGATTTCACTGGACAAGTGAAGTGGGTGTTTATGGATCAATCTGTGACCACAGTGGGTAAAATACAAGTCACATCTGGAAATACAGTGTGTCGTCTGCTTTACTGGAAGTGATCTGTTGTTAGGTATCGTCTGCTGTGAAGGCAACAGGTGTCATGACACCCATCGGCAGCGTGGCCCATATACTCCGATGGGCTTTGCTACATGTTTCTGTCTGGGCCAAATCAGTCACATACTGACCAGAACAACTGTGCCCTCTGCTGCTGTAGGCGTATGTACACGCCCTCAAACTTGGAACTGGATGATAGGAATAGTGCTTGCTATTGAGTAACAACGACTCCAGTGACAGTACAGAAGCGTATATAGTTAGTTATGGCCAAGTTCTATATAATCGCGCTGACCTTTGCGGCGCACCTGTATTCCATTGTAACCTGTGTTAGTACGAATGGAGAGACACAGTTTGGGGTGATGTTGGATGCAGGCAGCAGCGGCACAAAAATAAAGGTATATGAATGGCAAAACACAAGAACTGTAACAGATATTCCCTCCATGGATTTACGATATGGACACAAGTTTACCCCCGGAATAGGCCGTTATGCCACACACAGAGAGGGGTTAACTAAATATCTGTCTAATATTGTGGCTAAAGCTAAAGACGTTGTTCCAGAGGAAAAGTGGAAGTCAACGCCAATGTACCTAATGGCAACTGCTGGTAGGTTATTACTGTATACTACTATTCTATACACTGAATTAACTGTCTCCAGACCCATACACTATCTACCATATAAATTTGAGCAAGCTTGCAATTTTTCAGCGTTATTTTTAGCTTCTTGATGGTTTAGGGGTAGTTCATAATTTATGATGGGGAGGGGGTTGTATGTGTAATGATGATTTTATGGAGGAGCGTGTACAATGTGAATATACAAAGTAAATGCCCCCTTAACATGTCATGTACAAAGTCAATGTATCTCCCCTAGTTTATGTGTACAAAATTGAAGACATCCCCTACCTACCCAGAACAAAATGGGTGACACCCCCCCTCCTTAAAATCATCATCATCATCATCATCTTCATCATCATCATCACACTAGCCATAAATTATGAACGGTCCCTTAAGTGGATAGGCACGTGGTTTTTGTGTTCGCTCTTCCCCAACAACGCACGAGTTCTAATCCCCATGTGAGTACCATGTATACCATCCCTTGATAACTTCCCTGGATGTAGTAACGCTACAGTATTGTGGATACCTCCCAAGCATGGCTCCCAAGGTTTGATAGGCATGCGGAAATCAATGGAATACAATGTACCTGCATTTGTCAACAACTATCATCTGACGTTTTTAGTAGAGATCAGAATATGCGAAAATCAAAACAGTCAATATATTCTGTTTTTGTGATTAATGGCGTCTGCTGCGACTGAATAATGTGGTGAAATATTGCATATGCCATAACTCACCCATATGTGGGGGATAGACTAACGCTTAGTCTCTGAATATATAGAATTTTGATTGTAACTAACAAACGCATTTAAATTGAAAAGGAGCCCCAGGGAGATCAGAGATTCAGAACCTGGGGAAATCTAGACTTGTTTCATTTAGGGCTTTAGCACTGCAGGGGGGCTAGGCATTTGGGACAATAATGTGGTTCAGGGACTGTGAGACAGACTTATGGGGAAAAGGAAGGTTGAACTTATCCTTCATTTTTGATAAGGTTTATATGCATTGCAACACGTGACCTGTGCCCGACTTCTAGTTCTGAATCTAAGACATATAGTAAAAGACAAAATAGGGAAGACTATGAGACTACAGCATAACACATGTATCTCAGCTTGGCTAGGAGAAACGTTGTGTCAGCAATACGTTCAGAAACAGGTCGTTGTCTCTGTCGGACTCTCCGTCGGTGATAACGTCGAGGTTATCTATAGACATGATCTTTCTAAAAAATTCCACTCATAACCCGCGAAGTACTGATTGCATTTTTATCAGTTATGACATGATCTTCCTTTCTGCTCTTATCTTTGCCCGTTCCTTGTGGTTACCTGTGTCTCAGGTGGAGGGGCGGTGGGGTAGCCTTGTGGTTAAAGCGTTCGCTTGTCACGCCGAAGACCCGGGTTCGATTCCCCACATAGGGACAATGTGTGAAGTCCATTTCTGGTGTATCCGTCGTGGCATGGCTGGAATATGACTAAAAGCGGAGTAAAACTAAACTCACTCACTCTCAGGTGTAACATGTGAGTGTTTGTATATCACAACGCCACTAACGGGTAGAGTCACAACATACAACATACAGTTTCCGGTATACGTGTGTCCTTGATCGCCTTCTGTTGCCTCGGACAGCCATGGGGCACAGGGGGTACAGTCGACAGAATTCGCCGTGCATAGTTGCCTCCCTTTGAATCGCCTTTATCTCGAATCCCAGTTCGCTCCGTCACAATTTTCTTTGTCTCTTACTACCATATACTAGTCTGGCTCACAGTCCCTGAACCATATTGTTTTCCCTACTGTATTGCCCTCCCTGCAGTGCTATAGACCTAAATGAAGCAAGTCTAGATTTCCTCAAGTTTAATCTCTCGTCGCACTGTGGCTCCTAGACTAACGCTTAGCCTCTGAATATATATAATTTTGATTGTAACAAATAAATCCATTTAAATTGAAAAGGAGCCCAAGGAGATCAGAAATCTACACTTGCTTCATTTAGGGCATTGCAGGTAGGGCTTGTCTGTAGGGAAATAATATGGTTCGGGGACTCTAAGACTATCGGGCTACTTTTCAATTTAAATGGGATCATTGTTACTTATATCAAAATCATATATATCCAGAGCGATAGTCTATACCATACACGCGCTCGTGGATTTCACTGCAGTGTTGAAGTCTGAGACTAGCATCCCACTCCTCCTACATCAAACTGCCATGTCGTAATAGAAGTGGAATAAAGTTCAAAGTGGCGTCAAACCCAACTTACTCACTTACTTGAGAGCATATGTCGTGACGTTACAACCAGGGATCAGAATATAGTCAGGCGTAAATCAATGGAATACAATGTACCTGCATTTGTCATCAATGATCGTGTGACGTTTTAAGTAGGGATCAGAATGTGCTAAAGTCCAAACACTCAATATATTCCGGCCCTGTGATTAATGACGTCTGCTGAGACAGAATATTGAGATGAAATATTGCATATATATTTTTTATAACATCAGATAATAATTTTAGATTATAATGTCAGATAATAATGAAACAGTATATGTATACATATAAAATAGTAAATGAGGTGCAGTATGTTTGGTTATATCTTGATGTCAGATCTTGACTTTGGCTTCAGATAATGAAGTAATATATATTATGTGTGTGTGTTCATGAAATCATGAACTGTGTGTATATTTAGATTTAAGGTCTAAAAAGCAAAGTATATTACTTTAATTGTTCCCAATGTTCCACAGACCATTAAATACACATCATGATTATTTTGTATATGTCAAGTTGACATACAATGAAGAGTCCATGCCTATCGCCATGGCTACCGTAAAACATAATGTTCTTTTGATTTATAATGGAGCCAGACTGTTTACTGTTTTCCACCCCATGTTCTGTTGCATGAACTTTCATAGCGACTTCATGAGGGAACCAGGTTTAGATCTCATTATTCCCCCCACCATAACTTTCCTGGAATTCAAGTACAAACAGCATGGATCACAGCAAGAGAGCATGGTGTCGTTGTAAAAAACAATCTTAGCACTACGACTGAAAAGAGTCCATGGTAAGGTGTGAGAAGTATGATCATCTTAGTGCTAATATCGCCTTGTACAACATGGCTGATCAGATAACCTTTTAGTGTTAATTACACATGAGAGGTATATTGTACATCAGCAGAAGGTGCCATCTGTATTCGTTTAGACATTAGAACACGCTGATGCGCTCACTGAGAACTATCAGCTTCGCTGTCAGACACAAGCACATCGAGCACATCAAGCACTAAGAAAGGTCCATGACGTTAAATGCAATGGCAGAAATATAAGTGATGCTATTTTAACTTTTCGGATTAAAATTGATCCTCAGGAATCCATGCGTCTCCAAATTGCGTTGGTCAGTACACCTGATGTCAATCACCAGATTGTCCGGTCCAGACTCTATTAATTTACGGACACCCATTATATACATGGAATTGTGACGAGTGCAAACAATCGAACACATTTATCTTTTCGTTAAAGTTTGTTAAAAGAGAGTAAATGTCGGACATCGGGTAAATTACGTTCATGACACTATAAAAAATACCAACAATACGCATCTGTCATCATTTAAGCCCACAAATCCCAGTACGTATATTTCATATAAAACACATACTATCCTTTCTCATGTTTCGCCATTCCTTGTTGAATACCAGCACTGTGATCAGTTCACACAGTTAATACATGTGTCAGTGTCACCTTTGATTAATTGCAGATTTGACAGAGAGTAGCAGATTACCAAGTTTCTAACACTTGTTAATTGATTTAATTGTTGTATTTAGCTAAAATTAGATACTTGTTCATGTCTGTAAGTCACATAGCATTGAATAAACGTACCTAAATAAATATTTCCAACCCACATCAGACTACTCAGGAGGGTGTGCATAATTAACGATAACTCCCCCCTAGGCGTGTAATACAATTATATTATTAAAATGATCAGAGTAATAAGTATGATAATGACGATAAAGTAGTTAATACTAATTACTGATGTGATGTTTAATAAACAACTGTTGTTGTATTGTTGCTGTTTCGAAAACAATTGTTCAAGAAACAATGGAAAGTAGATATTCCCTGTTCAATTTTAAATTAACTTGGAATTATTCCCCGTAAAGTTAACTCCTTATTCCCTATAACGTCAATTCCTTATCCCCCCATAGCGTTAACTCTTTATTCCCCGTAAAGTTAACTTTTTATTCCCCGTAAGGTTAACTCTTTATTCCCTGTTCAATATTGAAGTTAACTTGGAGTTATTCCTAGATCTAAAAGGCAGGCCCGAAACAGAAGAAACACCCAAAGGCTGGCAATGCTGTGATATATCAGTTCCCACCTCGTTGGAGTTGAATGCACTCTATCAGCTATGGTATATCTGCACCCACCCTGACCTTGTGAGCGTCAGCCCTTAACAGTGACATGTATGAATGTATCAGTGTATCAGTGCTCCCTCCCCTAGCCAGCAGGTCACTCGATAACGCCATGAGATGACAGATAATGTCAACACCTCTCCACAAACCTCTGGCCTCTATCAACTAGCCCCGTACGTGCGTATTCCCAAGCGGTGCCCAGACTGTTAGACAAATTCTCCTGGCTAAGTGCAGGTAAATATTATTCCTTTACGATTCGGCCATTAACTTGTGTATATAGCCAGTCCGTGTGGCGGATGATAGTTCGGTATAGTTGTAAACTCATCCAGTCCCATGGGACTTTGGGTAGCGGCGTTGTTTAGTTAGTGTGCGTGTGAGTGCGTGCGTCCGTGTGTGTGCGCGTCTGCGTGTGCATGTGGTTATCGGTGTTGGGGTGTGGATGGGTGTGGAAGGGGTTGAGGGGAAGCTTTAGTCCGGGATAGATCACTGCTAGATGCGCCCCACGGGTGTAAGAGGTCGCCCACAGCGGCGTAACCCAGGTGCGGGTACCACTGGTAGGGGAGTCACCCCGGGATGGGAGTCACCGGTAGGAACGTCATATCTATCTTAGGGAATCACTAGGGTGGGGAGCGCCATGTATATTTGTACAGATGGTGTTCAAGAGGATGTGTCGGAAGCGGAATTTACAGGAGAGTTCTTCTGGTGCTTGTCAAGTCTACTTGCACTGTGCATATTTATCCGGAACGATTCAAGAAGATATTTTGAAACTTTCACAGCATGGCATGTACACATAGTGCACTTGCATTAGGAACCACTGAGCGTTGCAGGATAGTACCTTCGGCTCTGCAGAAAGCGATGCATTTTCTGTTTTGAACGAGTTCAGTTTTACTTGGTTATTTTTTCATATGCAACAATTCACACAGTAATGCTGATACCTGGATTCCGTCGGATCTGTTAAATCAGTTCATTCAATTTACAGTTTTCTTTTTCTACATCAAGGTAGCTCCGTTTTGCTCATTAACTTATACAGTTTCAAGTTATGATTTACTGCCATGTACATAGGTGACATTAACACCTTATACCCTGTTGAGTCGTGAAGGCACACTGTGTCTATGTGGATTATAGCTTATACACTCTTAATAAAACCGCATAAGCCATTTTTAGAAGACTTTATTGCGTTAGTTTCAGTGCAATTATTTTATGTAATTTCAATGGTACAAAGGTGAAAAGTCTAATAGACAAAGAGTTCGCCAACACAACTACAGCCTCTATTGTTGTGTAACTGTTTACTTGAGTCCACAAGAGGGCGTCAAAGTCAGCACGTTGTATGGCCACCATTTGCAGCAAGGACTTCGTTGCTGTACCGATGTATTGTAAAATTCCCCCGAACCACCACTAAAGCAGATCTTTGTGTACTGGATATATCATCCCACACCATGACACTTCCTCCACTGAATTTGTCGAATGCAATTAGGGGCAAAACGTTCATTTCTCCGACGGTAAACACGCCTCCAGTTTCTAAGGTTCCAGTTCCGGACTCTACGACACCTCCGCAAGCGATCGCGCCGATGGACGTCTCTCTAAACAGGGGCGATAAGTGGCCTTCTTGGTCGAATCCCCACTTCATGAAATCGATTCCTGACAGTTTGGGCGGAAATTCTTCTCAAACCATGTATGCGTTGTGCAGTCTCCGCGGCTGTGGCAAGACGATAACGCAAGTGAGCAACCCGGATGTAACAGTCCTGGGCTGGGGTGGTAACTCTTGGACGACAGCTTCTAGGGTGATCTTGAGCAGAATTGGTCTGCAGGAAACGATCCCAAAAGCGAGATATGGTGTTCTGATGAACGTTGAAATGTCGGGCAACTGCAGACTGCGACTCCCCAGCTTCAAGGCGGCCTATGGCGATGTTTCGATTGGCGGCACACAGTCGTGCATGATGATTTCCTCTTTTCCAGGCTAAAACGATTAAACAAAGGCAATTAAACACAACGTTTGCCTTTTTATAGTGATCGATACCGCATACTTGCCGCAACTACTCGAGTCCAATATTCTCAAAATCATCTATGCGCTTCTTTTTTTGAAGAGTGTAACATATTAAACAAGGGCCGAACAGACAGAGAGCCATAACCAGAGCATCATCATAGAGAAGTTAAAGGTTTGTTTCGTGTATGTAGGTACACATATCACATTGAATAGTAATCAGATATCTGTGAGAGTTACTTCATGGGTTTCTTCACCAAAGGGAACGTTTGTTTTAAGGGCGTCAAGGTCCTTCAGGGAATTCCTGTAACGTATCTCGTAGCTGCCCACTTCATGACAAGATGTTTCATTTCACTACAGTCAGCTTGACATGTGTCAATCGTTATATGTTTGAAACGTTGATTGGTGGAATGGGATTTGATTAAGCTTACATTAAACTCGAGACAAACTGAAGTCTTTCCCCGCCTTTCGTTTTCTCGATTTCGTTGAATATACCATGGTGTTCGAAAACAAGATATTCAGAAACAGAAGCCTTAGTATAATCTCTCTTAACAGAACATGCATTAGTAGTGCTTTTATGCCGATAATCATTAGGAAGGCGTAATATCCGTCTGCGGAGTAATATATTCTTAGACAGGGAGTGTCTGACGGATTTGTCGAACATCAGATCCAATAATTAGTTTTACCATATCCTATACTCATGCATAGAGGCATACTCACTGAGAGAAAAATGGTTGATTCTGTGATCTCCGAGGATAAGTCCAATTATACATAAATCTTTCCCTTCAGCTGCGTTGTCTTCGTTGTCGGTATTGATGTAGTTAGATAGCCATCGAGACTTGCTCATGGTGAAATATGTTTAAGGGAAAATGTTTCATAAGAAGCGCTATTGCCCTTTTCCCTCTGCATTTTGTGTTGATATATATTTAAAAAATACTTTCCATAATCATTAGAAATTTCTTCCAAAAGTAAAGTCCATTGTTCAATTCTGACTATATCATTGACATGTGTTTGTCAATCCATTCACGGGTGTCGTAGATAAAATCTGATTTTCATTTGTGGTTAACACGGGTGATATTGATGAGGCAATTTGACAGATTGTCGATTCTTCCATCTAATAGGCCAAAAGAAACTCGTTCTTCCACCACGATATCCTTATACACGAAACGGGAAATTGAGTCATACATTTTGAATTTAAATCCACAAAGACAGCCGTCCACCATTTACACACACTCAAGATTTATTGTTTGTTTTCAGCCTACTGTTTTGAAAAAATGAACCGACGATTGAGTTAATTTCTATGTTGACAGTAAATTTAAGCCAGGGATGTTGTATACATCACCTTGCCTATTTCAAGCATTATTTACGCTAATTCCCCAGCACTTGACGATAGAATCAGTACACGTATACACGCATTACATTAGCAGCTCGCTGGCGCAAGCGAGTCTCTACTTTACACCACCGTGCGTGCACGGTGGGGGTTTTCGGTGTAGGGTTTCGATTCGTTGGTTTGACAAGGTGTGTTTACACTAGCAATGGATTTCCAGTATTGACTCTCAATGCTTGAGTCTATGTAGCCCTGCTGTCTGTTTATTATCAAGCTGTAAGTGCTGTACCATCAGTATTCCACGCGCCAAGGGCATCTGTCCTGCCTGTATGGTGCCCAGTCATGCGTCCCCCACAACGCTGTAGTACCACTTAATCCTTGATGAACCAAACATGAAGTTGCAATCAGAAACAAGAGGTTTGTGGTACAGACTGCTCTCGTCCAGTAGAGACCATGATGTACGGGCTCTGTGTCTAGTCTGCATATCCGTCATCACTGACGATCGCGAGGTCCATATTATGTTTAAAACAAAGGGATTGCCATTGTTTTATATTGATGGTATGTTATCATGGGTCACGGCTATACCAAATCAGCCCCTCGAATTTGTTTATTCGGGTATTATACCTACTAAGTACACATGTATATAAGAATGAACAGGTATGAGATCAAAATGCCTTCTTTATAAAGGTACAGGAAGAACATCAATACAAAAATTGTATAATTATCAACAATCCACAAGGTGTCAACACGTGTTACTGACAGACAAATACATCGGACTGTAGTAGTGAAATGGTTTTGTCAAGGCACGTGGCTCATGACAGCTAGTACACATAAGGACATAGCGAACATACAAACAGAGCGCCATACAGGATCAATAGACATCACGTTAACCAGAACTGTTTGTTTGTAAAGTGTTTTAATTGATTTATGATAAGAATAGTTTGAATGAAAAGCATGATCATATCTTTCAATGACATGAGGAATTATGTTATGTCCGTGAAAATATAAATTTCGCTCTGAAATTCATTTCAATTTCAGTTTTACTTACTTTGAAATTTATATAATCGTGTACCTATTGTGGCTTATAAAACTGCAGATGTGGTTAGGGGTTGTTGTTTAACGCACTCAGCAATATTCCAGCTATATGGCGGCGTTCTGTAAATAATCGAGTCTGGACCAGACAATCAAGTGATCGACAGCATGAGCATCGATATACGCAATTGACCACCCGATCCCGTTACAAAAACGCATTTGTTGAAGACCAATTCTAACCTGGATCTTCACAGGTCACCGAGGATGTGAATGCAATCCAGTCCAAAATAATCACAAGGGGTTGTGATAAAAAAATAATTGAAAAAAGATGAAACATATTTTAAACCTACCATGGATGTGTTTTTGTTTACATGGAACCAACAAGACTGACACATATTTCACGTTTTGCCTAGAACAATATCGGTATGAAACTGTTAAGTATCTGCGAGTTGACATTTACTAAGCGCACACTCATTAGGCTAAATGTAAACTAACGCTTAGTCTCTGAATATATATAATTTTGATAGAAACAGACAATTCCTCTTAAACTGAAAAGGAGTCACGTTTAAATTTAGAACTCGAGGAAATCTAGACTTCCTCCATTTAGATTGGTTGGTTGGTTTCTTGTTTAACGCCGTTCTAAGCAATGTTCCAGCTGTATGGCGTAAATGATAGAGTCTGGACCAGACAATCCAATGGTCAACAGCATGAGCATCGATCTACGCAATTGGGATGCGATGTATCAACCAAGTCAGCGAGCCTGACCACCCGATCCCGTTAGTTGCCTCTTACTGAAGATCAATTCTAATCCGGACCTTCACGGGGCTAGGAGCAGCAAGGGCTAGGAGGAAATGTGCTTCAGGGACTGTGAGACAGACTAAGCTAATGCTGAGCATGCAAAGCACTGGTCGTCAGGGACAAACGTCCATTTGTACCTAAACAGTCACTCTCGCCAGTCACTGAGACAATGACCATCTCTCGTGGCGGGATCCTGCTGGCTGCCCCCATCAACAGCTACAAGTTGTCGACTAATGACTGTCATTACCACGATGCCATGTCCCTTGAGCACTGCGAGAACCAACTTAAGGCACTCTGTCTAATTTCCCTGCATTGCCACATCATTTGGGGATGGTTCCTTCTTGTAACGCCTGAAGACCCGTTATGTTGAATAACATGCGAGAGAGGGAACGCTTTTTAAATACTTCAGTCTGAGGGTGTATGTGTGTTTCGAATCGTTGAGAAAGAAATCTGACATCAACGTTTCGCAGGATGTTTTGGCAGTGCAGGAAAGGGAAGGGCGGCGCGGGGAATGTAACAGGTGCATTGCACAAGCAGTTTGAAGGGCAGGGGTAGGGGTAGGAAGGAGGGGGTGGGGTTGTTCCTTCTCTTCCCACGTCCGATGAGAGAACTGGTTAATGAAACTTTGTGATTACACTGAAGGTATTGAAGGAAAAGCCTTTCACATATGACAATTTAATGATCGGAATAAAACAAGAGATGACTGTGAATGACGATAAAAGAAGAAGAAGAAGATGAATGAGGGCAGCATTTCTATTTTTGTGACCCTTTTAATTTTATTGCCGATTGTGTATTTTCTATTCCAACACGGCGATCTGTACCGCCTTCATATAAATTGTTTATCTCTAAATTGTTTTAATCAGTTGCTGCCACAAGTCCAAAGAACGCGAGAAATTGTAATAAGAATTGAAGTCAATGAGAATCAAGACCGACTGACCCATGTTCAGAATTTGGTGGCTACGTGAAACACACAAACAAACGATGCCCTGATGACGGTGATAAACGAATACCAAACATTCTATGGATATGGTTCTACTCCTGCATGTGCAAGTAGAACGGCTTGTGAGGTATATACGACTGCCTTAAATTAAAGATTAAAACAGCAAAGGTCTAGTGGACAGCTTAATATAAGTTGAACATTTACTGGTTTTGATTCGGATTAGTTTTATGTTGGTGATATTCCTGTTCTATGACGCTCTCTGATCTGGAGAATGGTGTCTTTGAGTTCTTCACATAATTATCCGTACTTTTGGATGACTTGTATATGGACAAACAATAACACATTGAAACCCTGTGTGTGCGCGTGTTTGGTCCCCATGCATAATGCTTGTCACACTGTTACAATTTGCCGATGCCAATGGTGTGGTAATGCTGGATGTTCCTTTCTGTTCAGTTATCACGTAACACATTTTAAAGGCCACCCTAAAAGATAAAAATGCTTCTGCCAAATTTTCTGTCGTGTGATCTAGATTCGCGTGTGATGACATCTCGATAGGAATTCAAAGTCTACCCGGGTACCAGCTGGTTTCTGCAGTGGATGGGATTCAAGCTGTCGGGTGTCGTATCGGACTAATCATTTCGACTTGTTACTTTGACAGTCTGCCCAGATTATGTCTTGCCCAGGCGCTATTTAACAAGTACACTGGACTATTCTTAGTCTATCATTCAGACCCTGAAGCAAATATATCCAAGAAATCCCACGCAAGTCTAGAAAATCACAGCTTCTGAAAATGAAGAAAGCCTCAGGGCTCCTTTTTATTATTATATATATTTTTTTTTGTTCACCATGAGCCTTTTTTCTGTAAAATATGTTCATTTCAGAGACTAGTTGTTAGTCTGGACTATTCTTGGCTGCGGCATTTATCAACATTCACTCAGTCTAGCTAGCCGACAACACAATGTCAAGATAACTTCAACAGTGCTATCCAACAATATGTATACACATGTGCTTCCTACTCATTTTTTTGTGATAAAACAACCAGATTACATTAACAACATTGATAAACCCTTCTGATGATTGTCTATGTGAACGGCTGTTCCAAAGGAGCCTTTCTCTGAATTGGAATAGCGAGGTATGAGCGACACTATGAAGTAATGTGGTTACAGACACCTGCTGGGCTTCTTTTGTATTTGTTTTACATTTTATGTTTTAAAGACGATATTTTATGGATGTCAACTTCTTGATTTGAGGAACACGACTTTTCGAAGTATATTCTTACTTCTTCGTCAGGTGAAATGAAGTACTGTAGTTATTTCACTTGATGAAGCAGTAGGTAGATACTCCGAAACGTCGTGTTCCTCAAATACAGAAGTTGACATCCATACAATCTCGCCTTTATATGTATCACTTCTAAATGCCGTTCAAAGACATTTTAAGTTTTGTTTGTAGATTCATGTTATTTCTGGGAATAATGTCAGTTTGATATTATCCTCAGGGACTACAATTACACGTTTACTCGATTGCGAGCTATGAGTGACAATATTGGGTAATGTGATGTCAAACATCTGCCGTTCAAGTTTTCGTTTTCCCCGACAGCAGAGTATGTGTTGATACAACCCTCGACGACCACAATTACACGCCACTGATGCTGGCTGTGGCCGGATGGTTGGGAGGAGATCATCGCTGGTTCTGTGTTTGTTGTGCTCATGTATTACGCCGGGGAGGGCTTCCATTGCACGGGAAGTGAATTAACTATTTCTAGGAGTAAGGAGTGTTCAGCATTTAATTGATTTAGTGAGTTCATTGATTCGTTTTGTTTGTCATCTGATGTAATCTCAGCGGCATACTCTGCTTGTATGGAATATAAGAGGCGATAAGTTATGGTATTGAGTGCTTTCTGAGGTGTCGATCATCGCCCGACTGACCCTTTTTATTTTTATTGCCGACCCCCCAAAAAACCTTTTTTTTCCCATTCCAACACGGCGACTCGAACCTAAAAAGTACCTCCTCGTCATATAAATTATTTATCTATCTAAATTGTTTTAATCCGTCGCTGCCACTAGTCCAAAGAATGCGAGAAATTGTAATAAGAATTACAGTAAATGAGAATCAAGAGCGTCTGTTTTGTTGTTTACCGCCGCAATAGTCCAGCTATATGGCGGCGATCTGTAAATATTCCAGTCTAGACTAGACAATCAAGGGATCAATAACACGAGCATCAATCTACACATTTGGGAAGCGATGACATGTGTCAACGAAGCTTACATTTACTTCGGTCATAGTTGGTATACCCATCGGCTTAGGATATATTGTCCCCCGCCGCGCGTTTAGCGCGAAGCGGGGGATAGAGTTCTAGGCTCCGTCCGTCCGTCCGTACATACGAATTGGAATATCTTAAGAACCGTTGACTGGATTCTTTTCATATTTGGTACCTACGTTCATCACAGTAAAAGGAAGGTCCCAGTGACCTTGACGTTCATTTCAAGGTCACAAGGGGACTTTAGCGTTTTACCCTTGTCAGCGAGATATCTCAAAAACCGTTCACTGGATTTTCTTCATATTCAACACCAAGCTTTATCTGGGCCCAGTCGATGTTGGTGACCTTCACATAATTTTCAAGGTCATGGCGACACTTTGAAGATTTCAGCATGTTAAACTGCATGTTAAGCTTGTCAGCGAGATACCTCAAGAACCGTTGACTGGACTTTCTTCATATTCAACACCAAGCTTCATCTGGGGAAGGTGCAAGGCCCAGTCGATGTTGGTGACCTTCACATCATTTTCAAGGTCACGGCGTCACTTTGAAGATTTCAGCATGTTAAACTGCATGTTAAGATTTTTAGCGAGATATCACTGGATTTTCTTCATAGACTTTCAAGACTTCCCTTGAATGTTTTTCAATAATCAATTTCTTTTTTACTATTTTTGCATATTTTATACACTAAGACATTCATGTCAAGGTCAAAGTGAGTCTTGAAAATATTTGTGCGTTTGAACAACTACAGAGCAAGATATCAAGAGGGGTTGACTGGTCATGTTTTTGTTGACATTTAACTTCATCTTAAATTACGACCTTCACTTTCAGTACTTTTTAAGTTTGATTTGATAATTTGCGTCGGGGGATTATGTCACCTTAGTGACAATGCTTGTTATTCATTTGAACAGTGGCCACGTTAAATGTAGGACGTCCGTGCTAAAGAATACTGAGTTTTGTTTAATAATAATCTGTTTCACGGAAATATCATCAGCATACTCTTGGTACTTCCAGTAACCCTCTGATCATGGCGTTATCTTTGTAATATAGGCGTCGTTCTGTTATGTTTGTGATATTGGTGAGATTTCTTCTTGGTGATATTGGCGGTATCCCTGTCATAATTTCTTGATGATGAGATTTCTTGGTGATATTGGCGGTATCCCTGTCATAATTGAGATTTCTTGGTGATATTGGCGGTATCCCTGTCATAACTGAGATTTCTTTCTTGGTGATATTGGCGGTATCCCTGTCATAATTGAGATTTCTTGGTGATATTGGCGGTATCCCTGTCATAACTGAGATTTCTTGGTGATATTGGCGGTATCCCTGTCATAACTGAGATTTCTTGGTGATATTGGCGGTATCCCTGTCATAACTGAGATTTCTTGGTGATATTGGCGGTATCCCTGTCATAATTGAGATTTCTTGGTGATATTGGCGGTATCCCTGTCATAACTGAGATTTCTTGGTGATATTGGCGGTATCCCTGTCATAACTGAGATTTCTTGGTGATATTGGCGGTATCCCTGTCATAATTGAGAGATTTCTTGGTGATATTGGCGGTATCCCTGTCATAACTGAGATTTCTTGGTGATATTGGCGGTATCCCTGTCATAACTGAGATTTCTTGGTGATATTGGCGGTATCCCTGTCATAACTGAGATTTCTTGGTGATATTGGCGGTATCCCTGTCATAACTGAGATTTCTTGGTGATATTGGCGGTATCCCTGTCATAACTGAGATTTCTTGGTGATATTGGGCGGTATCCCTGTCATAACTGAGATTTCTTGATGATATTGGCGGTATCCCTGTCATGAGATTTCTTGAGTTTCTTGATATTGGCGGTATCCCTGTCATAACTGAGATTTCTTATCCCTGATGATATTGGCGGTATGCCTGTCATAATTGAGATTTCTTGGTTTCTTGGTGATATTGGCGGTATCCCTATCGTTACTGAGATTTCTTGGTGATATTAATGGGCAGCACCATGGCGGTGTCCCTGTCATAACTGAGATTTCTTGGTGATATTAATTGGCGGCCTCCGGATGTTTGTAACTTTATCAACTCTTGGTGATATAATTGGTATCAGATCACATGTGATAATTGAGATATGTTTGTGATATTGGCGTATCCATGTGATAATTTAGATATGTTTGTGATATTGGCGGTATCCAAGTGATACATGTGATAATTAAGATATTTTTCTGATATTGGCGGTATCCCTGGTATATTGTCGATACCTCTGGCGGTATCCATGTAACATTGATCTATGTCTAGGGTAAATAGTTATAGTAGTCATACACGGGATACACCTCGGAAACATCATGCTATTAATAGAAATCATGATCTACGAAAACACTTGGGTGAGGGCGTATTTAACCGAGTTGCTGCTGTATGTACTTGGCAGGTACAGATTGCGTCACGCTGGGTCCGTTACGAGAGATAGTAATCCGAGTTAATGTAAACCCAGAACATAATCTAGTGGCTGCTGCTATGGAAGAGTAAACGAGACACAATTTAAAATGATTTCAATTTATCTTAAGTCGCCGTTATTGTAAGGTTATCAAGTCTCATCGGACATAGCCTTTAAACAGAAACTGGTACCGCTGTTGGACACTGCGGCCGCCTGGGTATTTAGGAACGGATATATCAGTTTGCCAGGAGCCCAGTCTGGTTCAATCAGCGATAAGATGTCTTCTCTATCACGGGCGTGTCATAAACTATCGAATCATCCGATTATTGCTTGTTGGTGGTAAAATACCCCACGTTGGTCTTCCAAACGTAGAGTAAACTATGTGAAAATACATATCTAGTGTTCTGTGCGAGTGCGGTCAACACATTTCGTTCAGATGTACATGTGTAATCAAAGGGTCATTGTGAGGCTGCTTGCCACGTGTTCCGTACATTAAGCTGGTACCGACCAAACTCAGCCTTAAATTAGTTCTATAATTTGTGCGGGAAAGTCGCCGAGGTATATACACTCATTGGCGTCATTTATGAAAGTAAAGAATCATTAGGAGAGATTTTCACAAAGCTTTCACCTTGTTTACACAACTGATTTACATGTTTGCACCAATATTAAACCCATGGTTGAAAATGTTTTTCTATTTGGCTTAACGCGAGGGAACTGGTTATTAGGGTTAACTCAACCAAACATTTAAGAATCACCAGAATGGCTGAGTCATTAGTAGTCTGTCTCAACAGTCCCTGAACCACATTATTTTCCCTACTGCCAGCCAAGCCCTCCCTGCAATGCTAAAGCTCTAAATGAAGTCTAGATTTACTCTGAATCTCACATCTCACTGGGACTCCTAGTCTGTCATACAGACACTGAAACAAATATATCCAAGAAATCCCATGTAAGTCTAGATTATGTGGCAAGTCTAGAAAATGAAAAGAAAGTCTCAGGGCTCATTTTCACTATATTTTATTATTTTTTATTTTTTTATTTTTTCCCCGTAAAATACGTTCATTTAAGAGACTAGTACGTTGATGTCTATAGGGCTACATACCAATTTAAATGGGTTAATTTGTAACTATCAAAGTTATATATTTTCAGAGACTAAGCGTTAGTTTAAGTCATTAGCTGCGCTGAAGCCCCGATAACCTTCTGCTGACTGCAGATGAGAAAGAACATCTCGCGCCGGGTCTTTCGCTCCTGGAACTACTGTAAAATCCGTTTCTTGACTATGCGTGCAATCTATCGGTCGGAAATATGTAACTCTTATATTTTAAGAGGGACTGATTTCGGTGAGTGAGTGAGTGAGTGAGTGAGTGGGGATTGTACACGGCTTAATGCACTATGCCTGTAACACCAAGGCGGGGAACACCAGAATTGGACTTTTATGTTATAAGAATCCATTTCCCATCTATGTTCAACAAACGTTGAACTTACTCAGCGTCATTAAACGGTCTATCCATGTTCATGATTAACGCGAAAACATCTTGACGTCGGTATAGTTTCAACGAAACAAACTATTGTATTCACTGATGCCACCAGAATATTCATATAAGCGCATATTTAAGATTATACTATATTCATTTATAAAATCTGCTTCCCTGACCCCAAGAAATCAAATGCACAGTCTGCACCGACGTTAGTTCGTTAAGGAAAGAAGCTGAATAACGAAGTGACCACTTGATGTTTCTGTGACATCAACGAGGAGTTATTATGTACCAAATAAGTAAAATACCTAAACTGGGGTGCACGAGGCCCTGAAATATTATCATAAATATTCTTAAGATAAAGTATATTTTAATGATATTATCTTTGATATCATAATTTCTACAAGTGAGCGCATTTCCGTTATTGAACCATCCACCTCGAACTTCGTCGGCCATTTGCATCTGGTTTTACCCTCCAAAACCAGAGACATTAAAACCAAAGAAAACACTTTGCCAATTCCAGGAATTAAAAGGCATCATAGCCCTGATCATTGCCTCTAATTAAAAGACCATCGTTGTATTTTATCGTGTATTCTATATTCTTAACTTCATGCATGCATGTGTGTTTCTAGTTTCAAAACGTATCCACTAAAACAAGAACATAACAGAACAAATTAAAAACGCGAGAAAATATAGACGTTTAGCGAGACACATATTCATTGTGAGAGAAATGTCCAATTGCATTTAAAGTAAGATATAAAAATAGGGTGTCTGGTTGACAGACAACACTGTCAACGTCTCCAATATCTCCGTGTCCTCATTCTGCTCAATTCGACAGCCTTGATGTTGACCTTTGACATTACTCGCTTTGAACTATGCATTATCAGCCTTTGTAACAGCCATGAATTACAGCTCTTTAAATACCCCGTTGAATATTGACCTGTTTCATAATTTATAGGCATACTTCAGTGACGGTGTAAATAAAAGCGACAACACGTTCCATAGACACAGGAAAGGTATGCTTTTATAAAGGCAGTGTCGATTGTACGATTCCGACTGTATCATGAACTACGACGCACCAAATGTTTATCGCTATGGAAAATGGCTGTAGCTATTCAAGGAATTATGAACACATTTCTTGGTGGGGTAGCCTAATGGAATGGTTAAAGCGTCCGCTCGTCACGCTGAAGACCCGGTTTCGATTTCCCACGTGGGTGCAATGTGTGAAGCCCATTTCTGGTGATATTGATGGAATATTGCTAAAAGCGGCGTAAAACCGTGCACACTCACTCACTGAACACATTTCTTGGTGTTCGATTCCCCACATGGGTGCAATGTGTGAAGACCATTTTTGGAGTTCCCTGCCATGATATTACTGGAATTTTGTTAAAAGCGGCGTAAAACCCAACTTACTCACTTATTGAACACATTTCTTGGTCCCTGCTACATTCAAGATAAAAAAGTCAAAAAGATCAAGAAAAATATTTCTTAAATATTTGTATGAAGTGTCCTTGACCTGACACGTAAGTAAAGTTTTAAAGTTGACAATATTTGAATACATTCAATTTATGTTACTGACTGGAAATTGCCTCACTATCCACGAAACACGAAATGACGTGTAGCACAAATCAATCAAATATAGGTTGTATCCTTCATATCATGTGCACCTAGTTTAGTAAAATTACGATCAGGCTATATCACTTTGTAGGCGACCTCTGCAGTCTCCTTCCCATTTGAAAAAATATAACTGAATTAATGAGTCTTCTCGTAAATATATCGAATCTTTCTGTCGTGCACTGTGGCAGTGTGCGAAATAGTTCCCAAATTTTGCTAGCCAGTCGGGCCACCTATGCCTGAAAGTCACTAGCCCACAAAACAATTCACTAGCCCGAAATCTGAATGTAGACACTGGATTCATCATTAAGCTGATAATATGATGAACATTTTAATCAGGCCATAATCTTGCGTGTTAGAACTTAACAAGTCGGAGAGTGTGATATATTTACAATATGACCCCATGAAAATTCACTAGCCAGTCGGGCCAGTACCTGTGAAGACTTACTGGCCCGACTAGATTTTTACTAGCCACGGGCTAGCGGGCCAGTGGTTATTTCGAACACTGCTTTGTTGTGTCACGTCCGGTCTTTACATTTACAGATGACATATGAAAATCATAATATGGAGACCTCAGTGACTCCACAGTGAGTTAATAGTGTCAATTATCTCACGAAAAAGATTTTCATTGGGGGTAAAAGTCTAACTGGTAGTGAATATATGAATTAATCACTGAAAATAAAAGATTAAGTCTTAATATAGCGATGGTTGTGTATCCTATGAGTTAAAGCGTTGTTTAAGGCATAGCCATGGCCATGTTGGGAATCCAAGAAAGGACAACGCAACGATGTCCCTTTTTTGATTCCATACCCAAGACCATAGCGGGAGTTCCCACATGGGTGCAACATGTGAATCACGCCGTGACATTGATGCAGCGAATAATTGGCATACGAAAATTCCATGGGGGGCGTAGTATCTGTGTACCACACATCTAATTATAGATGCAAGTCATCAAAGCATATGGTTCGCCTGCACAAGGCTGTCCTGGTGCTCGCAACAGTGACTGACAGTAACGTCAGTAACGTCAGTAACGTCATAATGATTCCACCAGGGTAGAAGGCCTAGTAGACTTAGAACTATATGAAAAGATCGCTTAAAATTACTGATGACACCAGGTGTTCTAAAGAATTGTGCCCATATCCATCCCTATGGTTAGCACCCGGCATTCACACAATTTCGAAATTCAATTAGTGAATGGCAAATAGAATACATTGCTGTCAGTTTTAGAAAACCAACAGCAGCTCTATGCTAGAAAGCACATATCCATGAACCATTTACAACCATTATCCGCACTCTGAAGGAATGATGCTCCCTCGCATCAGTTACATCATCAACCTGATCGCCATTCAGCCGAGGAACATCCAAGATGACTGAACGAGCCATGTGTAGATGCTTTTCTTTCTCTTCGTTGTGTGTGTTGAAAACATCCCACTATATAATCCGTCCGTTCTTAGCCATGCAATAACGACATTCACACGTAACAATGCCTGATCTATAGTGACAGGTGAGTGTACGGTTCGGTCTGCAGGTGCACAGCTAGTTATAAATCGCTGTGTATGCTGGGAACGTCACTGGCATCTCGTGTAACGCTATCTCCGGTACTATATTTGTCTGTCGGGTATGGTTCCTTCTCGGAAGTTATACATGTAGAAATACCCTATTCCACAGTGTATACATGTGCCGGGATACTGTTACAAGAACGTTTCCAAACATTTGTATGAGAACATCACACGACGGACGGCCTTTCCGATGAGGGCATCTAGAATATTTTTATGTGTTTCTCTTTTTCAACGTCAACCATCAAGGGAACTGAGCGCGGGCTAAAAATATAGCATAATAGAAAAAGTGATGAATTTTGTTTTAATATTGTGTAACTTATCTTATGATATTTTAAGTTTAAATCACTTGATGCCAACCATTAGACTTATGACGAAGATCGAGTCGCTTTGATTGGAAACACATTTGCAGTAAACATATAGCTGAAGAAATGGTAGGATAACTTTTTAATGTTGGATAACTTTCTTTATCGCATCCGGGTATAATTTTCCACAAAGGTGTGAAAAACGCAAATATTTTAACATTTCATGTCGGAATGATCAAAGAAAGTTATGAATGAACAATGCTCAAATCATTCAGACAAAGGTATGCTGAACAGATTTGAACATCAGTCAAGCTGAAACTTTTGTCAAGTTAATATCATTGTTAACTATATATAAATGAAGTGAGCTACAGTGACGATCCGCTCACTGGGGACATACTTTTCTTTTCGAAATGAGATGCGGGTGACACAGTTGTTGAAGGAGTTGTTACCAGATGAAATGATGACCAGGTTCTCACGGTCGTCTAGATGATGCTGCTTGGTTTCTTAGAATGAGTGAGTTTAGTTTTACGCCGCACTCAGCAATATTCCAGCTATATGGCGGCGGTCTGTAAATAATCGAATCTGGACCAGACAATCCAGTGATCAACAACATGAGCATCGATCTAGCATTTGAGGTACGATGACATGTGTCAACCGAGTCAGCGAGCCTGACCACCCGATTCCGTAAGTTGCCTCTTATGACCAGCATGGCATACTGAAGATCAATTCTAACCCGGATCTTCACGGGTGGTGTCTTAGAACCAAAGTCAAAGGTTTAAGCTGCCATTTCGTCATATAACTGGGTCATTGTTGAAAGAGGCGGTAAGTCAGATGGGTCAGCGGACATAGAAACATCGAGACGAACTGAATTCCTGT